>NC_064817.1:100316345-100397761 GCF_023721935.1 Panthera uncia
AAACATAAAATACCTAGGAATAAATCTAACCAAAGAGGTGAAAAAACTATACACTGAAAACTATAGAAAGCTTATGAAAGAAATTGAAGAAGACACAAAAAAATGGAAAAAGATTCCATGCTCTTGGATTGGAATAAGAAATATTGTTAAAATATTGATAGTACCCAAAGCAATCTACATATTCAATGCAATCCCTCTCAAAGTAACACCAACATTCTTCACAGAGCTAGAACAAATAATCCTAAAAGTTGTATGGAACCAGAAAAGACCTGGAATAGCCAAAGCCATCTCGAAAAAGAAACCAAAGCAGGAGACATCACAATCCCCTACTTCAAGCTATAATACAAAGCTGTAATCATCAAGACAGTATGGTACTGGCACAGGAACAGACGCTCAGTTCAATGACCAGAATAGAGAACCCAGAAATGGACCCAAAAACGTATGGCCAACTAATCTTTGACAAAGCAGGAAAGAATATTCAATGGAATAAAGACAATCTCTTTAGCAAGTGGTTGAGGGTTAGGCAAGGTGCCATTTTCTACTTCTGCCACCAGTACACAAATTTCTTCTTGCTGAATTGCCTAGTTTTCATATAAGGTCTCTTCCTACAGTATTTTATATGCTTTTTTAAACTTTATTTACTTTGAGAGAGAGAGAGAGAGAGAGAGAGAGAGAGAGAGAATGAGAGAACATGGGGAGAGGCAGAGAGAGGGAGAGAGAGAGAATCCTAAGCAGGCTACGCATTGTCAGTGTGGAGCCTGATGTGGAGCTCAAACTGACAAACTGTGAGATCATGATCTGAGCTGAAATCAAGAATTGAACACAACCAACTGAGACATCCAGGCACCCCAGTCTTTTAGCTTTTAAATTATTACATAAACTTGGCTTTATTTTAATATTGATGTCAGTATTTCAACCGCTGTAAAATTGTAAACTTTTATACTTAAATGAATCCCCAAGGATCTAGTTTCCTTTGTTCATGGATGCAGGCAAACTTCACACCACTTAAAGCTACACTTAGCCTCCAGCTGGCTGTATGAAAAAGAAAATCAGACCTGACCCCTACTCTCCTACATTTGATCTTTCTTCAGAACCTGGGCTGTGTGGTTATGATCCTCAGATCCAAAATCAGTCAGCGTCTCATTTCTGAAGTGCTTTCTTTGTGTTTACATGGCATTTTGTCTCTTTTGGTCTTTAGAGTAAATAAGCCATATATATATACTTATATATAAATTTATTTTATAAAATGTGTTTTTGAAAGCTACAGCCAATTAAGAAACAATATGGCCTTTAGGAAGTTTTCTACTAATAATTTTTGACAAATGAAGAGAACACAGAAACAAGTGACAGTAATTATAAGCAAATTCTGAAAAGACTACTCTGACTACATCAATGTGACTAAATCTCTCTCCTGGCTAGCTTGCATTTCCATGAACTTTCACAATGTAATAGATACCTGACATGCAAAATAATATGTTTATACATTGTATTGGTGGAAACATGAAGGCAAATGTGGATTATAAAGAAACCAAGTTGCAAGAGAACATTCCATTCAACAATCTTTAATAGTAATAGACCAAACACATAAGGTCCTAATGCAGAGAAAAAATTCAATGCTAGGAATCTATGACTAACCTGAGCATTAGGAGCTTTGAGTGCTGGATGACTCTGCTATGAAAGAATTAAATTTGATTATCATTAAGATTCTTTCAATATACATGATTCTGTGGTTCTAGTATCAAAGAATACAAACAACATGGCATATATATGGAAAGCCTGGATGGTTTAGAATAATTGGTTAAGGATGAGGTAAGTCTTATATACTTATGAGCCATGTGGCTGAAAACAAGTTTCTTAACTTTTCTGTCATTGTTTCCTTAATTGTAAGAGGAGGATAAAAATAGTTACCCTAAAAAGTTTTGTGAGGTTCCAGTGAGATGGTGTATGTAAACATCCAGTACAGACCTTGACTCAGAAAAAATAAACTAACAAAAAGATTTTTTTTGCTTACTTTAGGGCTTATGAAACTTGAGCTATGCATCCTTGTGTAATCATGGTTTTACTTACATTGCTATTGCACACAGTGCTAATCTAGAGTTATATGCTCAATAAATATTTGATGAATTAGTCAATAAATATCAAAACAGTTAGCTATTCTATGCCTCCAACTATTTCTATCCAGATTTTGGTAATAGGTTAACTTGAATTTCAGTCTCAACTCTGCCACTTACTAGCTGGGTGTATGATGTTGCACAAGCTATCTAACTTCTCTGAGCTTCAGTTTTTCTCATATGGCAAATGAGAGTATTGAGTATAATACACCATATAGGATTTTCATGCATATTAAATGTTGTGATGCAAAAGGAAATAGTATAATGCCCAGCCACAGCAAGCACACAAGAAATGAGTTATTATTACCATTGGTCACAGATCAGAAGATCTAAATTTTGCTGGAAAAATATAACTGAATTATGTTGAATCAGGCATCTGTAACATCTATGACAAACAGCATATTTACAATTAAAATAAATATCTAAAATTAATTAAATGGAAAGGATAATATGTACATGAATATATTAACACAATGCAGTGGAGGGTACACATTTTTATAGTTATATACAGCACACAAACACTAACACATCCATGTCTTATTAAACAACAAAACTTTAGTTTTCTAGTTAAATTAAAATGTTAAATTTAATATTAAAAGGAATGAACAACTACTAGGTGAAAATTTCCTCTCTCTCTCTCTTTCTTTCTCTCTCTCTCTCTCTATATATATAGATATAGATAGATAGATATAGATATAGATATAGATATATAGATATATAGATATATAGATATATCTCTATATATAAAACCAATAAAACTGAGATATGCAAAAATTAAATTAAAATTAAAATTTCACCCTTGACCATAGACATAATTTTTAAATGGATTTAAGTGCTCTGATAAAAATCAACCTTCAGGATGAAAAAAGAAATGAGAACATTTTTACTTCAGTTTAAACTTATCAAAAAAGGTCATAATTTTACTTTGCTCTAATGCATTTAGCTAACAACAGAAAAGAAAGGGAATTTACCACCATGATTACTTTAATATACTCCTTAATTTCAATTAATTTGTGTCATTTGTATTCATAACAAAACTTCCTCTCCTTGGGGCTTTTGACATAAACGTTGATTTCAACACAAAACTCTTTTCTCCTTAACTTGTCATATGAGGAGAAAGTGCTACTGACTATCTTCAGATTATTCTCTTCTGTAGGAAAAATAAGGCTTCTGTGTATTAAATAACCTGTATATCGAGACTTAAAGAAAAAAGTATTTTCTCATGAGGTAAATATTACAAAGAAACAAGTCACATACAAAGTGAAAGGAAGCTGAAACTTGCCCCATTAAATAGTACAACTTGGACGATGGCATGGTTTAGTTCTCAAGGAGAAAATGGGAAGATTAAATTATGAGCTGTCCAGAAACAGTACATAAGCTATACTGATATTGAAATAAAGATAAGGCCAAAATAATGGTAAACTACATGAGTGATAATTTAGAGAGGTAGTCATAACTTTGGAAATTTAACTATCTAAATTAGCATACTTTTTAATGAAGGGTCAAAGTTGATTATATTTGTTTATTTTTCTAAGTATTATAAAATTAAAAAAATAACAGTTAACATGCAGTGTAAAATTTCTTTCTAGTGTAGAATCTAGTGATTTATCACCTACATACAACATGCAGTGATCATCACAAGTGCCCTCCTTAATACCTATCATCTATTTCACCCATCCTTATGCTCACCTGCCTTCCAGTAACCATTAGTTTGTTCTCTATAGTTAAGAGTCTGTTTCTTGGTTTACCTCTCTTCCCTCCATGTTCATTTCTTTTGCTTCTTAAATTCCACATATGAGTGAAATCATATGGTAATTGTCTTTATCTAAATGACTTATTTTGCTCACCATAGTACATTCTAGCTTCATACACATCATTGTAAATGGCAAGATTTCATTATTTTCAATGCCGAGTAATATTCAATGGTTTATGTATGTGTATATATATACACATCTATATATATATCCCGATGTTTATAGCAGTATTATCAACAATAGCCATATCATGGAAAGAACCCAAATATACATTGATTGATGAATAGTCTCTTTCCATAATTTGGCTATTGTTGATAATGCTGCTATAAACATCAGGTTGCATGTATTCCATCGAATCAATATTTTTGTATCTTTTGGGTGAATACTTACAAGTGCAATTTTTGGATTGTACAATAGCTCTATTTTTAACTTGTTGAGTAAACTCCATTGTGTTTTCTAGAGTGGATGCACTAGTTTGCATCCCACCAACAATTTCTCTACATCTTCACCAACACCTGTTATTTCATCTGTTGTTAATTTTAGCCATTCTGACAGGTGTGATGTGATATCTCATTTTAGTTTTGATTTTCATTTGTCTGGGGATAAGTGATATTAAGAATTTTTTCATGTGTCTGTTAGCCATCTGTATGTCTCCTTTGGAGAAATGTCTATTCATGTTTTCTGCCCATTTTTTTAATTGGATTATTTGGTTTTAGGGTGTTGAATTTTATAAATTCTTTATGTATTTTGGATACTAACCCTTTATCAGATGTGTCATTTGCAAATTTCTTCTCCCATTCCATCGATTGCTTTTAGTTTTCCTGATTGTTTCCTTCACTGTGCAGAAGCTTTTTATCTTGAAGAGGTCCCCATAGTTCATTTTTCCTTTTGTTTCCCTTAACCTCAGGAGACATGTCTAGTAAGAAGTTGCTGTGGCCAACGTCAAAGAGGTTGTTGCCTGATTTCACCTCTAGGATTTTCATGGTTTCCTGTCTTACATTTATGTCATTCATCCAGGATGAGTTTACTTTTGTATACGGTGTAAGAAAATGGTTCAGATTCGTCTTTTTGCATGTCGATGTCAAGTTTTCCCAACACCATTTGTAGAAGAGACTGTCTTTTTTTTCCATTGCATATTCTTTCCTACTTTTTCGAAGATTAGTTGACCATATAGTTGTAGCTTCATTTCGGGGATTTCTATCCTGTGTTCCATTGATCTATATATCTGTTTTTGTGCCATTACCATACTGTCTTGATGACTACAGCTTTGTAATATAACTTGAAGTCCAGAATGTGATGCCTCTAGCTTTACTTTTCTTTCTTAAGGTTGCTTTGGATATTTAGGGTCTTTTGTGGTTCCATACATACTTGAGATTTGTTTGTTCTAGCTCTGTGAAAAATGCTGTTGGTATTTTGATAGGGATTCCATTTAATGTGTAGTTTGCTTTGGGCAATATACACATTTTTTTTCAATATATGAAATTTATTGTCAAATTGGTTTCCATACAACACCCAGTGCTCATCCCAAAAGCTGCCCTCCTCAATACCCATCACCCACCCTCCCCTCCCTCCCATCCATCACCCCTCAGTTTGTTCTCAGTTTTTAAGAGTCTCTTATGCTTTGGCTCTCTCCCACTCTAACCTCTTTTTTTTTTCCTTCCCCTCCCCCATGAATTTCTGTTAAGTTTCTCAGGATCCACCTAAGAGTGAAACCATATGGTATCTGTCTTTCTCTGTATGGCTAATTTCACTTTGCATCACACTCTCCAGTTCCATCCACGTTGCTACAAAGGGCCATATTTCATTCTTTCTCATTGCTACGTAGTACTCCATTGTGTATACACATTTTAACAAATATTTGTTCTTCTGATGCATGATCATGGAATGTTTTTCCGTTTCTTTGTCATCTTCAATTTCTTTTACCAGTGTTTTATAGTTTTCAGAGTACAGACCTTTTACCTCTCTGGTTAGGATTATTCCTAGTTATCTAATGGTTTTTGGTGCAGTTGTAAATGGGATTGATTCCTTGATTTCTGTTTCTGCTGCTTCATTTTTGATATATAGGAATTCAACAGATTTCTGTACATTGATTTTGTACTATGTAACTTTATTGGATTTGTGTATGACCTGTAGCAATTTTTTTGTGGAGTCTTTCGGGTTTTATATAGGGAGTATCATGTGATCTGCAAATAGTGAAAGTTTGACTTCTTCCTTGTTGATTTGGTTGCCTTTTATTTCTTTATGTTTGATTGGTAAGCTAGAACTTCCAATACCATGCTAAATAACAATGGAGAGAATAGACATCCTTGTCTTGTTCCTGATCATAGAGGAAAAGCTGTCAGTTTTTGCCCATTGAGGATGATATTATCTGTGGGTTTTTCATATATGGAGTACATGAGGTTGAGTTTATGTTCCCTCTATCCCTACTTTGCTGAGGATTTTTATCATAAATGGATATTGTACTTTGTCAAGTGCTTTTTATGCATCTATTGAAAGGATCATATGGTTCTTATCTTTTCTGCTACTTATGGGGTGTATCACGTTGATTGATTTGCTATTATTGATCCACTTTGCGTCCCAGAAATAAATCCCACTTTGTCACAGTGAATGACTTTTTTAATGTACAGTTGGATGTGATTTGCTAGTATCTTGTTTAGAATTCTTGCATCCATTTTCATCAGTGGTATTGACCTATAATTGGCTTTTTTTAGTGGAACCTTGTCTGTTTTTTTAATCAGGGTAATACTGGCCTTATAGAATGAGTTTTCAAGTTTGCTTCTATTTTTATTTTTTGGAGTAGTTTGATAAGAATAGATATTAACTCTTCTTTAAATGTTTGGTAAAATTCCACTGTGAAGCTATCTAACACTGGACTTTTGATTGTTCAGAGATTTTTGATTACAAATTCAATTTATTTCCTGGTTATCTGTCCATTCACGTTTTCTATTTCTTCTTGTTTCAGTTGTGGTAGCTTATATATTTCTAGGAATTTTTCCACTTCTTCCAGTTTTTCTAATTTGTTGGCATATATTTTTTAATAATATTCTCTTAATATTTTTGCATTTCAGTAGTCTTGATTGTTATTTCTCCTCTCTCATTTGTGATTTTATTTTTTTTGGGTCCTTTCTCTTTTCTTTTTGATAAGTCTGGCTAGGGATTTATCATTTTTATTTAATTTTGTTCATTAGGTTTTTTACTTAAATTTTCTTAATATACAGTGCAATATTGGTTTCAGGGATACAATTCAGTAATTGATCACTTATATACAGCACCAAGTGCTCATCACAACAAGTGCCTTTCTTAATACTCATCACCCATCTAGCCCATTTCCCACCCACCTCCCTCTAACACCCTTCAGTTTCTTCCTTATCGTTAAGTGTCTCTTGTGGTTTGTTACCCTCTCTTCTTTTTTCCAGTCTTTCCCATGTATTAATCTTCTTTATTTCTTAAATTCCACATATGAATTAAATCATATGGTTACCTAAAGAATATGAAAATACAGATTTGATGGGGTATATACACTTCAATGTTTATAGCAGCATTATTATGCTAAGGGTTTAGCAATTTTATTAATTTTTTCAAAATTATCTTTTAAACTGTTTTTGGTTTTGGTTTTGATTTCTATATCATTTATTTATTCCGTAATCTTTATTATTTCCCTTCTCTTGCTAGCTTTATCCTTAATTAGTTGTTCTTTTTCTAGCTTCTTTAGGTGGAAGTTTAGGTTATTTGATATTTTCTTGTTTCTTCAGGTAGGCCTGTATTGCTGTATACTTCCCCCTTATGACCACTTTTGTTGTATCCCAAAGGTTTTGGACAATTGTGTTTTCATTATCATTTGTTTCTGTGTATTGTTTTTTATTTCTTCTTTCATTACCTGTTTGACCTGTTCATTCTTTAGTGGGATATTCTTTAACCTCCATGTATTTATGGTCTTTCCAAATATTTAATTGTGGTTAACTTCAAGTTTTATAGCTTTGTGGTCAGAAAATTTGCATGGTATTATGTCATTTTTTTGTACTTGTTGAGTCCTGATTTGTGACCTAGTATGTGATCTATTCTGGATAATGTGCCATGTGCACTTGAAAAGAATGTGTAGTCTGCTGATTTAGGATGAAATGTTCTGAATATATCGGGTAAGTCAATCTGGTCCAATCTGTCACTCAAAGCCATTCCTTCCTTGTTGATTTTTTGCTTAAATGATCTGTCCATTGATATAAGTGGGCTGTTACTGTCCCTTGCTATTATTTTATTATCAATGGATTTATTTAGGTTTGTTATTAATAGACTTATATGTTTGGGTGTTTCCAATTTGGGAGGATAAATATTTACAATTGTTAGATCTTCTTGTTGGCTAGACCCCTTTATTATGATTTAATGTTCTTATTTGTCTCTCGTTGCAGTCTTTGATTTAAAATCTAGTTTGTCTGATATAAGTATTGCTACTCTGGCTTTTTTTGATGTCCATATGCATGATAAATGGTTTTCCATCTCTAACTTTCAATCTGCAGGTGTCTTTGGTTCTATAATGTGCCTCTTGTAAGCAGCATATATGTAGGACTTGTTTTTTTTATTATCTATTATGACACCCTGTGTCTTTTGATTAGAGCATTTAGTCCATTTATATTCAGAATTATTGTTGGTAGATATGAATTTAGTGTCATTATATTACCTGTTAAGTCATTGTTTCTGAACATTTTCTCTGCTTGTCATCTTTACCACTTTTGGTCTTTATTTCCCACACAAAAAGTCCTCTTTAATATTTCTTGCAGGGCTTGTTTAGTGGTCACAAATTCCTTTAGTTTTTGTTTGTCTAGGAAACTCTTTATCTCTCCTTCTATTTCTGATTAGAGTATTGTCGGCTGTAGATTTATCCTTTTCAGCATATTTAATATATCATGCCACTTCTTTCTGTCTTCCCAAGTTTCTTTAAAGAGATCTTCAGTTAACCTTAAGTATCTTTCCTTTTAAGGTAGGGACCTGTTTTGTATTGGTGCTTTTAGGATTTTTTTTTAATCATTGCGTTTTGCAAATTGAACTATAATATGTCTTTGTGTTAGCTTGTTTTGGTTTATCTTGATGGAAGTTTTTTGTGCTTGCTGGATTTAGATGTCTGTTTCATTGCCCAGATTAGAGATGTTTTCACATGTTAATTCCTCAGATGAATTTTCTGCCCTCTTGTCTCTCTATTCTTCTGGGATACTCCTATGATACAAATGTTATTACATTAGATGGAGTCACTGAGTTCCCTAAATTTATTCTCAAGTTCCATAATTCTTTGTCTCTTTTGTTGAGTTGTATTATTTTCTGTTATTCTATATTCTATATCACTTAGTTCCTTTGCTTCTTCAATGTTTAGTAATTACCTCTAGTCAGTTTCAAATCTCAGTTATGGTAT
Source organism: Panthera uncia (assembly GCF_023721935.1). Classification (NCBI taxonomy): domain Eukaryota; kingdom Metazoa; phylum Chordata; class Mammalia; order Carnivora; family Felidae; genus Panthera; species Panthera uncia. The sequence goes on from NC_064817.1 coordinate 100,325,609, forward strand.
TTTTCATTTATGACTGTTTTTTAACTCTTTTAAATCTGTGGTAAGGGTCTCCCTGAAGTCTTGTATGCTTTGCTCCAGTCCAGCAAATATCCTCAGGACTTTTTCTTAAATTCTCCATCAGGCATATTACTTATATCTGTTTTCATTAGATTTCTGGTCATGACCTTTTCTTGTTCTTTCTTTTGGGATGAGATACTTTTTTGTGATGAGTTCCTTCATCTTGGTATGTTGTTGAAGTCTGTCTTTTCCTATGTGTTAAAAAGAAACCTGTTATGTTTCTTGCTCCTGAGAGTAATGACTTTATGGAGAGGACGTATAGTGTCCAGGGCCTGGTGCTTCATGGTATGTCTATGTTGTGTGTTGTGTGCATTCTGCTGCTGTGTTTTGGCTGCTTTATCCCTTCAGGCCACTGGTCTGCAGAGGCTCTCCTTGCCTGCAGTGGGGATTGTTTGGACCTTGACCAGAGTGTGGCAAGTTTTAACTAGGTGTGCTCTGGTCTTCTTGTTAAATGAGACCTGGTGTTCCTTCCACTTGAACTGAAGCTTGCAGAACACTCTGGTTGGGAGATGTGATATGTGCAGTTTATGCTGGTCTTCTGGAGAAGGGGCCCACTGCACTGGGTATTAGACACACTTGCCTGAGAAAAGCAGTGCCAGCAAAGTGCAATGGGGGGAGGACTTGGTATAATAAGGTTAGGCAGCCAGTGTTGGAGCTGTGCTGTTTACTGAAGTCGGTTTATGCTGAGGGAAGAGAGGGGAGGAAAGTGGCACCAGTCATCTCCTTTGTCCATGGAGAAAGGTCACTGTGCTTACTGCTCCCAGTGAAGCGCTATCAGAAATGTAAATAATTTCCCCATGGATCCCATGATTTTTCAGGTCACTGTTTTCACACTATCTCTGAGTTGCTTACCTGCCTTCAGAAGCTAAATGCACTTTGTTATGTATCCCAGCCAAGCCCACTGACCTTTAAAACCTTAGTTTTTGAGCCACAATGGTAGCAAAAACTCATGAAAATTAGCCCCTTTTATTTTCCCATCTACTGGCTTTGGGGACGAGTTCTTCTTGTGAATATCTGTACACTCCATTCTCTCTTGCTCTTCTCTGCAACCAAGGCTCCCTTCCCTCTGCAGTGTGGTCTGTTTCTCCCCTAAACCACATTTTTGCACTTCCTACCTTTTCTGATGTAGTATCTTTTCTCCTTCTAGTTGTGCAGTTTGTTCTATCAGTATTCAGGTCTATTTCATAGTTATTTAGAATTATTTTATAGTTATATAGCTGAGTTTGAGGGATGATCCAAGCCTAGGGTCTTTCTACTATGCCACAATCTCAGCTCTCTCCCTTACATTAGCATATTTGTAATGCGTCTAAACAAACTCTTTAGATAGACAAAAATAAGAATAAGGATAGGAATATATTTTTACAGACAAAAATTTATAAGTATCTATAAAATCAAGAACAGAGAGAGTTAATGGTGGGGTAGTGGAAGGATTCTATGCTTGCCTCATCCCTTGAAAACAGCTAGGTAAATGTAAAATCATTCTGAACACCCAGGAAATTGATTTGAGGACTGAGAGAACAAACTGCACAACTACAAAGAGAAAGGAGGTTATGTTGTGGAAGGTAAGAGGTAGGAAATTTAATTTTGGGGAGAGAAGAATCACCAGTGTTGCGGAGGCAAGGGAGCCCTGATCAGGGATAGAGGAGAGAAATGGAGAGAGAAATAAACAGAGAGAGAGCAAAATGCATAGCATTGCACAAGAAAAACCCTTTAAAAAATCATTGATGGGGAAAACGAGATGAGTTGATTATAGCAAGTCTTTACAAGCAGCTTCAAAGTCTGAAGTTTTAGAAGTCTCTACCATCACCAGGATGGAGCTGACAGGCATAGACGTGCTCCTGAGGAGGTCAGAAGCCTGAGAGTGGACAGAGTGGTCTGAGGTTCCCCAGGTCTCACAGGGAGAGATCGTTCCCATTGTTGGAGTGCTTTTGGGAGTGGTGGCACTGCCTCTCCAGGGATAAAACACCTGGTTGTCACCATTGGGCTGCCCTGTTCATTATCATAGTAACAGAGGCTCTTGCTGAGAACAGATAACCTGGATGCCAGCTTTCTGCTGCTCTTAACCATAAACTCTAAGCCCTTGCATATTCATACGGCTGTTCTTCTGGGACAAATGGGCACCATTCAAGCACAGACAGACACTCCCCCAGAGGATCAGCAGTGGTCTGTGCTGTGCCAGGTCTCTAAAATTTGAAGTTTTGAATTCCAGCTGGGGTGCTTGATATAAAATAAAGGAGCATTGAACAGCCAGATAGGCAGATGGCTCTGTCACAGACAGGGTGAAGACAGGGTTCTGAGGGACGCCTGGGAAGAGTTAGGGGAGATTGTTCTCTCTCTTCTCTGAGGGCTTCCTGAATAGTGGCAGGAGTTAATTCCCCTCTCCAGGGAAAAGAGAACCAACTGACACTATTTTTTACCTCACCCTTCAACATGGACAGAGCAGTACAGAACCCACAGCGGAAACTTGAGCTGCTTGCACCACACCCCACATTCTTGCATTCTGCAAGTGCTCTAAATTAGGGCCAGTGTGCCTTACAAAGTCGCAGTGGGCCCCTCCCCCAGAAAACCAGCACAAACCTCCTCCCTGCATGTTCTAAGTCTACTGAGTCTAGAGTGCTACAAAGTTTCAACTCTAGAAGGAATAGGAGATACCTCTTCTAACAAGCAGACCAAACCACACCTAGTTAAAACTCACCACACAGTGGACAAGGTCTAAACAGTTCCCACTGCAGGCAAGGAGAAACTCGGAAGAGGACTAACCTCAGAGAAAGAGCATACAAAATACAATGGAAGAGTGCACACAGCATACACCAGAAACACATCCTGAAGCACCAGGCCCTGGACAATATAGGACCTTTTATTAACATAGCCTTTACTCTCAGGAGCAAGAAACATAACAGGCCTTCATAACTCACAGAAGATAGAGACCTAGACAAAATGCCAAGATGGAGGAATTCACCCCAAAAGAAAGAATAAGAAGAGATCATAGCCAGGGATCTAATCAACACAAATATAATGTACCTGAACCACAATGTAAAACAACAATAATAAGGATACTAGCTGGGCTTGAGAAAAGCATAGAAGACACTAAGGACTCCCTTTCCACAGAGATAAAATACTTGAAACTAGTCAGACCAAAATAAAAAATGCTATACCCAAGATGCAAAAGCAAGTGGAATGTAATGAGCGCAAGGATGGAAGAAGCAGTGGAATGGATAAGTATTATAGAAGATAAAATTTTGGAAAACAATGAAACTGAAAAGAAGAGGGAACGAAAAATATTGGGTCATAAAAATGGACTTAGGGAACTCAGGGACCACATAAAGCATAATAACATTCACATCTTATGAGTTACAGAAGAAGAGAGGGAAAGAGGAAATAAATTTTATTTGAGCAAATTATAGCTGAAAACTTCCCTAATCTGGTGAAGGAAACAGACATCCAAATATAGGAGTTACAGAGAACTTCCATAAAAACTAACAAAAGCAGGCAAACACCAAGACATAATGTAGTAAAATTAATAAGATACAGAGATAAGTAAAGAATCCTGAAATCAACAAGGGAAAAGAAATCCCTCACTTATAAGAGAAGAAAAATCAGTTTAGTAAGAGATGTCCCCACAGAAACATGACGGGCCAGAAGGGAGTGGCATGACATATCCAACATGCTCAATGGGAAAAATATAAAGCTTAAATTACTTTATCCAGAAAGGCTGTCATTCAGAATATAATGAGAGATAAAGAGTTTCCCAGACAAACAAAAAATAAAGGAGTTCATGATCACTAAAGAAGCCATGCAAGAAATATTGAAGGGGACCATTTCAGTGGGATAGAAATACTAAAAGCCACAAAGACTAGAAAGGAACAGAGAAAATGTCCAGAAACACTGACAGTACAGGTAATACAATGGCACTAAACTCACATCTATCAATAATCACTCTGAATGTAAATAGACTAAATGCTCTAATCAAAAGATATAGGGTATCCAAATGGATTAAAAAAATAAATAAAAGACCCATCTTGGGACACTTTTGTGGCTCAGTCAGTTGAACATCCAACACTTGATTTCAGCTCAGTTTATGATCCCAGGATCGATGGATTGAGCCACACATTGGCCTCCATGCTGGGGATGGAACATGCTTAAGATTTTTTCTCTCTCCATCTACCCCTCTCTACTGTTCACGGGTATTCTCTCTAAAATAAAATAAAAAAGAAAACAAGACCCATCAATATGGTGCTTACAAGAGACCCAATTTAGATCCAAAGTCACCTGCAGATCGAAGTGAGCAGTTAGAGAACCACTTATCATGGGAATGGACATCAAAAGAAAGCTGGAGTAGCCACACTTGTACCACACAAATTAGAACTTAAACCAAGGACTGTATGGTTTAAGGGCACTATATCATAATTAAGGTATCTATCCAACAAGAAGAAATAAAATCTTGCCATTTGCAACAACGTGAATGGAACTAGAGTATATTATGCTAAGCAAAATAAGACAGTGAGAGAAAGACAAATATCATATGATTTAACTCACATGTTAACTTTCAGAAACAAGACAGATGAACACAGGGGAAGGGAAGGAAAAATAAGATAACAGAAAGGGAAGAAAACCATAAGAGGCTTTTACATACAGAGAACAAGCAGAGGGGAGGGGAGGTAGGTGGGGATATGGGTCAAATGTGTGATGGGCATTAAGGCTGACACTTGTTGTGATGAGCACTGGGTGTTATATGTGAGTGATGAATCACTGGGTTCTGCTCCTGAAACCAATGCTACACTGTATGTTAACTAACTTGAATTTATATAAATAAATCAAAAAAAAAAAAAAAAAAGGAATGAAATCTTGCCATTTGTAACCATGGGGGTGGAGCTAGAATATATTATGCTAAGCTAAATAAGTCAGTCAAAGAAAGACAAATACCATATAATTTCACTCATATGTGGAATTAAAGGAACAAAACAGATGAAAATAGTGTAAGGGGAAAAAGAAAGGAGGGAAGACACACCATATGAGACTCTTAACTATTGACAACAAACTGAAGATTGCTGGAGGGGAAGTGTATGTGTAGGGGTGGGCTGAACATGTGATGGATATTAAGGAGGATGCTGGTTTTGATGAGCACTGGGTACTATATGTAAGTAATGAATCACTAAACTAGAATTTAACTTACTAGTATTTAAATAAACTTAACTAGAATTTAAATAAAAACTTGAATCAAATAAAAAAGAAAAAACATAATCCTTAAAGTTGAAACAGTGAAAAATAATTTATTTTTCTAGATCTATGTTAATAATTATTGCACATTGAATATAAAGTACAGTTCATTGACTGTATTTTTTTTAAATTTTATTTATTTTTGAGAGAGGGAGAGAGGGAGACAGAGCACAAGTGGGGAAGAGGCAGAGAGAGAGAGAGGGAGACACAGAATCCAAAGCAGGCTCCAGGCTCTGAGCTGTCAGCACAGAGCCCAACGCAGGACTTGAATTCACAAACTGTGAGATCATGACCTGAGCTGAAGTCAGATGCTTAACTGACTGAGCCACCTAGGTTCCCTAAACTTTAGTATCTAGACATGAGTGATTGTTATCACCATTCTTTTTCAACATTGCCCTGAAGATCCTAATCAGTAATTTAAGGCAAGAAAATAAATTAGTTTTAGGAACTGGAATGACTAATATGATTTTATAGATAGATACTAAAAAACAATTTATGGGTAAATCATAGAATTAAGTAAGAATTCCAGTGAAGTGGCTGGATATAAATGTCTATACAAAATCAAATTTTATTTCTATATACCAAAAATTAACAAGAATAAAATGGAATTTCAAAAAGATATTTGCAATCAAAATCACACTGAGATACCACCTCACACCAGTCAGAGTGACTAAAATGAACAACTCAGGAAACTGAAGATGCTTGTGAGGTTGTGGAGAAATGGGAACCCTCTTGCACTATTGGTGGGAATGCAAACTAGTGCGGTCACTCTGGAAAACAGTGTGGAGGTTCCTCAAAAAGTTAAAAATAGAACTACCTTATGACCCAGCAACAGCACTACTAGGCATTTATCCAAGGGATACAGGAGTGCTGATTCATAAGGGCACATGTACCCCAATGTTTATAGCAATGGTTTCAACAGTAGTCAAATTATGGAAAGAGCCTAAATGTACATCAACTGATGAATGGATAAAGAAGATGTGGTTTATATATAGAATAGAATACTACTTGGCAATAAGAAAGAATGAAACAATTGCAGCAACATGGATGGAAGTGGAAGGTATTATGTTGAGTGAAATAAGGCATTCATGGAAAGACAGATATATGTTTTCACTCATATGTGGATCTTGAGAAACTTAACAGAAGACCATGGGGGAAGGGAAGGGGAAAAATAGTTACAGAGAGGGAGGGAGGTAAACCATCAGAAACTCTTAAATACAGAGAACAAACTGAAGGTGGATGGGGGGTGTGGGAGAGGGGAAAGTGGGTGATACACATTGATGAAGGCACTGGTTGGGATGAGCACTGGGTGTTGTATGTAAGTGATAAAGCATGGGAATCTACCCCTAAAACCAAGAGCACACTTTACATACTGTATGTTAGCCAATTTGACAATAAATTACATTAAAAAATAAATAAAAGTGATTTGCATAAAAAACAAAACAAATCAAAAGATATTTTCAATTACATCAAAATATAAATTATAATTAAGAGAAAATTTACCTTTATGAGGAAATTACAAAGTTTACTGAAAGTGATTAAAGAATATTTAAATAAATGCTAATATTATGGATTTAATTGTGTCCCCCCCGTCCAAATTCACCTGTTGAAACCCTAACAACTAATATGACTTTATCTGAATATAGGGACTTTAAAGAGGTAATTAAGGTTAAATGAGGTCATATGTTGTGGTACTAACTCCATAGGACTGGTGTTTTTGTAAGAAGAACAAGAGACTCCAGAAAGGTCGGTCTGTCTGACTGTCTCTCTTCCTCCCTCCCTCCCTCCATACACACAGAAGAAAAGCCATGTGAGGACACAGGAAGAAGGTGGCTGTCTTCAAGCCAGAAATAGAGGCCTCAACCAATAGCAGCCCTGATGGCACCTTGAACTAAGACTTCCAGTCTTCAAAACTGTGAGAAAATAAATTTCTCTTATTTTAGCCAGTCTGTGGTATTTTGTAATGGCTACCCTAGCAAACTAATACAGGTGAGATACAGAGCATTTATGGATGAAAAGACTGAAATAATAAAGATACCAAATTTCCTTAAAAATATTCCGTACATTTATTATTTCCTTCAATATTCAGCAAATGTTTATTGAGTCCCTACTATGCATTGAGCACTGTTTTAAGTACCTAGGATACAATAGTGGACAAAGTATAAAAATCGCTGTCTTACTTTCATGAAAATGGTGCCAAAGGCAAAGAAGGAAGCCCCTGTCCCTCCCAAAGCCAAAGCCAAAGCAAAGGCTTTGAAGGCCATGAAAGCAATGCTGAAAAGTGTGCATAGTCACACACACAAAAAGATTTGCATCTACATTTTGATGGCCCAAGATACTGTTTCCAAATGCAGCCCAAATATCCTCAAAAGAGCAGCCCCGGGTAAAACAAACTTGATCACTATGCCATTAATTTCCCCCTGACAACCCAGTCAGCCATGAGGAAAAGAGAAGGCAATACATTTGTGTTTATTGTGGGTTTCAAGGCCAGTAAGCACCAGATCCAACCAGGCTGTGAAGAAGCTCTATGACGTTGACATGGCCAAGGTCAACCCTAATCAGGCTTGATGGAAAGAAAAAGGCATGTGTTCGACTGGCTTCTGATTATGATGTTTTGGATGTAGCCAACAAAATTGGGAGCATCTAAACTGAGACAGCTGGCTAAATTTAAACATAATTTTTTTCAGCATAAAAAAATCATTGTTTTAACAAAGCTCACATAGGGACAATTGGGTGGCTCAGTCAGTTGAGCATCTGTCTTCAGTTCATGCCATAATCTCACAATCTGTGGGTTTGGACCCCGTGTCCAGCTCTATGCTGACAGCTTGGAGCCTGAAGCCTGCTTTGGATTCTGTGTCTCCCTCTCTCTCTGTCCCTCCCTTGCTCACACTCTGTCTCTCTCTCTCTTAAAATATTAAATAAACATTTTTTAAAGGGGCACCTGGGTGGCTCAGTCAGTTACGCGTCTGACTTCAGCTCAGGTCATGATCTCACGGTTTGTGAGTTCAAGCCCCGTGTCGGACTGTGTGCTGACATCTCAGGGCCTGCAGCCTGCTTCAGATTCTGTGTCTCTCTCTATCTGCCCCTCCCCTGCTCATACTCTGTCTCTCTCTGTATCTCAAAAATAAATAAATGTTACAAAAATTTAAAAAAAATTAAAAGCTCACATAATAGTTCTTAGAGTGCAGAGTCCACTTTTTATTTTATTTTATTTTATATTACTTTATTTTATTTTTTTAATATGAAATTTATTGTCAAATTGGTTTCCATACAACACCCAGTGCTCATCCCAAAAGAAGCCCTTTTCAATACCCATCACCCACCCTCCCCTCCCTCCCACCCTCCATTAACCCTCAATTTGTTCTCAGTTTTTAAGAGTCTCTTTTGGTTTGGCTCCCTCCCTCTCTAACCTCTTTTTTTTTTTTTCTTCCCCTCCCCCATGGACTTCCACTAAGTTTCTCAGGATCCACATAAGAATGAAAACATATGGTATCTGTCTTTCTCTGTATGATTTATTTCATTTAGCATCCCACTTTCCAGTTCCATCCACGTTGCTACTAAAGGCCATATTTCATTTTTTCTCATTGCCACGTAGTACTCCATTGTGTATATAAACCACAATTTCTTTATCCATTCATCAGTTGATGGACATTTAGGCTTTTTCCATAATTTTGCTATTGTTGAAAGTGCTGCTATAAACATTGGGGAACAAGTGTCCCTATGCATCAGTACTCCTGTATCCCTTGGGTAAATTCCTAGCAGTGCTATTGCTGGGTCATAGGATAGATCTATTTTAAAATTTTTGCGGAACCTCCACACTGTTTTCCAGAGTGGCTACACCAGTTTGCATTCCCACCAACAGTGCAAGAGATTTCCCGTTTCTCCGCATCCTCTCCAGCACCTATAGTCTCCTGATTTGTTCATTTTAGCCAATCTGGCTGGCGTGAGGTGATATCTGAGTGTGGTTTTGATTTGTATTTCCCTGATGAGGAACGACGTTGAGCATCTTTTCATGTGCCTGTTGGCCGTCCAGATGTCTTCTTTAGAGAAGTGTCTATTCATGTTTTCTGCCCATTTCTTCACTGGATTATTTGTTTTTTGGATGTGGAGTTTGGTGAGCTCTTTATAGATTTTGGATACTAGCCCTTTGTCTGATATGTCATTTGCAAATATCTTTTCCCATTCCGTTGGTTGCCTTTTAGTTTTGTTGATTCCTTCCTTTGCTGTGCAGAAGCTTTTTATCTTCATGAGGTCCAGAGTCCACTATTTTAGGACATAGAATATAGATTTTAAAAAATTCTAGATTCAATGCTTCAATACAATTCCAATAAAAATGTTAGTAGGATATTTTTGGTACTACTTAATAATTTACTTGTTTGTTTTAAGATTTTAATTTATTTTTTAAATTTTATTTAAATCCAAGTTAGCTAATATATAGTGTAATAATGGTCTAAGGGGTAATATTTAGTGATTCATCACTTACATATAACACCCAGAGATCATCCCAAGAAGTGCCCTCCTTAATGCCCAGAAGGCATTTAACCCATCCCCTCACCCACCTCCCCTCCAGCAACTCTAAGTTTGTTCTCTGTATTTGTCTCTTTTGGCTTACTTCCTTCTCTGCTTTATTTTTTTTCTTCCTTTCCCCTATGTTTATCTGTTTTGTATCTTAAATTCCACATATGAGTGAAATCATATGATATTTATCTTTCTCTTATGGACTTATTTTGCTTAGTGTAATATATCCTAGTTCCCTCCACATGGTTGCAAAGGATAAGACTTCATTCTTTTTGATCGCTGAATGAATAATATTCCATTGAATATATATACCACAGTTTCTTTATCCATTCATCAGTCAATGGACATTTGGGCTCTTGCCATAATTTGATTATTGTTGCCATAATTTGACTATTGCTGTAAACAGTGGGGTGCATGTGCCCCTTAAAATCAGCATTTTTGTATCATTTGGATAAATACCTACTATTGTAATTGCTAGGTTGCAGTGTAGCTCTATTTATAATTTTTTGGGGAACCTCCATACTATTTTCCAAAGTAGCTGTACCAGTGGACATTCCCAACAGCATTGCAAAAATGTTCCCCATTCTCAGCAATGCAAAAATGTTCCCCTTTCTCCACATCCTCACCAATATCTGTTGTTTCCTGTGTTGTTCGTTCTAGCCATTCCGACAGATATGAGTTGGTAGGTATCTCATTGTAGTTTTGATTTGTATTTCCCTGATGATGAGTGATGTTGAGCATCTTTTCATGTGTCTTTCAGCCATATGGATGTTTTCTTCAAAAAGTGTCTGTTCATGTCTTCTGCCTGTTTCTTCACTGGATTACTTGTTTTTTGAGTGTTGAATTTGAGAAGTTCTTTATAGATTTTTGATACTAACCCTTTATCTTATATGTCATTTTTCAAATAACTTCTCCCATTCTGAAGGTTGCCTTTCAACTTTGTTGTTTCCTTTACTGTGCAGAAACTTTTTTTATCTTGATGAGGTCCCAATAGTTCACTTATGCTTTTGTTTCCCTTGCCTCCTGAGACATGTCCAGTAAGATGTTCTGGCAGCTGATGCCATAGTGGTTGTGGCCTGCTTTCTCCCCTAGGATTTTGATGGTTTCATGTCTCACATTTAGATCTGTCATCCATTTTGATTTTGTTTTTGTGTATTGTGTAAGAAAGTAATACAGGTTCATTCTTCTGCATGTCACTGTCTAGTTTACCCAACACCATTTGCTAAAGAGACTAATATTTCTATTGGATATTAATTCCTGCTTTGTCAGAGATTAGTTGGCCATACATTTGTGGCTACATTTCTGGATTTATCTATTTTGTTCCATTGATCCATATGTCTGTTTTTTTTTTCCAGTACCATGCTGTCTTGATGATTACAGCTTTGTAGTACAGCTTTCGTTTTCTTTTTCAACATTACTTTGGCTATTCGGGGTCTTTTCTGGTTCCATACAAATTTTAGGATTGTTCTAACTCTGTGAAGAATTCTGGTGTTATTTTGACAGGGATTGCATTGAATATGTAGATTGCTTTGGGTAGTATCTTCATTTTAACAATATTTGTTCCTCCAATCCATGGACATGCAATGTTTTTCAATTCTTTGTGTATTATTCAATTCCTTTCATACGCTTTCTATAGTTTTCAGCTTACAGATCTTTCACCTCTTTGATTAGGTTTATTCCTACGTATTTTATGGGGTTTTGTGCACTTGTAAATGGAATTAATTCCTTGATTTGTCTTTCTGCTGCTTTATTATTGGTGTATAGAAATGCAATTGATTTATGTACGTTGATTTTATATTTTGCAAATGTGCTGCATTTATGTGTTAGCTCTAGCAGTTTTTTGGTGGAGTCTTTTGGGTTTTCCATGAAGAGTACCATTCCATCTGCAAAGAATGAAACTTTTATTTCTTCATTGATGATTTGGATGGCTTTTATTACTTTTTGTTTGATTGCTGAGGCTAGGACTTCCAAGACAATGTTGAACAATGGTGGTGAGAGTAGACATCCCTGTCGTGTTCCTGACATTAAGGGGAAAGCTCTCAGTTTTTCCCCATTGAGGATATTAGCTGTGGGTCTTTTGTATATGTCCTTTATGATCTTGAAGTATGTTCCAACTATCCCTAGTTTCCTGAGGGTGTTTATCAGAAAAGAATGCTGTGTTTTGCCAAATGTCTTTTCTGCATCTATTGAGAGGATCATGTGGTTGTCATAATTTTTTTTATTAATGTGATATATCATGTTGATTTATTTGCAGATACTGAACCAGCCCTGCAGCCTAGGAATAAATCCCACTTGATCGTAATAATAATAATCATTTTAATGTATTGTTGGATTCTGTTAGTTATTATCTTGTTGAGAATTTTTGCATCGATGTTCATCAGGGAAACTGACCTGTAGTCCTACTTTTAGGTGGGGTCCTTGTCTGGTTTTGGAAATAAGGTAATGTTGGATTCATAGAATGCATTTGGAAGTTGTTCACCCATTTCTACTTTTTTGGAACAGCTTCAAGAGTATAGGTGTTAACTCTTCTTCAAATGTTTGGTAGAATTCCCCTGGAAAGACTTCCAGCCCTGGAGTCTTGATTGTTGGGAGATTTTTGATTACTGATTCAATGTAATTACTGTTTATGGGTTTGTTCAAATTTTCTATTTCTTCCTGTTTCAGTTTTGGTACTTTATATGTTTCTAGTAATTTGTCCTAGATTTCTTCCAGATTTCCCAATTTGTTGGTATAAAATTGCTTTTAATATTCTCTTATTATTTTTTGTATTTCTGCAATTTTGATTGTGATCTCTCCTCTTCCATTCATGAATTTATTTATTTGGGTCCTTTGCATTTTCTTTGATAAATCTAGCTAGGGGTTTATTGATTTTGTTAATTCTTTCAAAGAACCAGCTCCTGATCTGTTGTATTTGTTTTTTTTAACGTTTATTTATTTTTAGAGAGAGAGCACAAGTGGGGGAGTGGCAAAGAGAGAGGGGAATAGAAAATCCAACGTGGGCTCTACTCTGTCACCTCAAACTAATGACCTGTGACATCATGAACTGAGCTGAAGTTGGATTCTCAACTGACTGAGCCACCCAAGCATCCCTGTTCCATTGTTGTTGTTTTTTAATTTTTTGTCATTTATTTCTGCTCTAATCTTTATTATTTTCCTCTTTCTGCTTTTTTTTTTGGGGGGGGGGCTTTATTTGATGTTCTTTGTCCAGCTCCTTTAGGTGTAAGGTTAAATTGTGTATTTAAGATATTTCTTCCTTTTAAAATTTTTAATGTTTTTTATTTATTCTTGAGAGAAAACAGAGCATGAGAAGGGGAGGGGCAGAGAAAGAGAGACAGAGAATCTGAAAGCAGGCTCCAGGCTCTGAGCTGTCAGCATAGAGCCCAATGTGGGGCTTGAACTCATGAACTGTGAGACCAACCTGAGCTGAAGATGGATGCTTAACTGACTGAGCCAACCAGGAGCCTATTTTCTTCCTTTTTAGGAAGGCCTGGATTTATATATACTTCCCTTTGTGACCTCCTTTATTGCAACTCAGAGGTTTTGCACTGTTTTGTTTTTATTTTCTTTGGTTTCCATGTACTTTCTATTTTTCTCTTTAATTTCTTGGTTAAGTGATTCATGTTTAGTAGGATGTTATTTAATTTCCAAGTATTTGTGGTCTTTCCAAATTTTTCCTTCTGGTTGATATCAAGTTTCATAACACTGTGTTCTGAAAATATACATGGTATGATCTTGATCTTTTTGTAGTTGTTGAGGACTAATTTATTAACCAATACGACCTTTGTGCCATTTTCTGGAGAATGTTCCATATGCACTTGAGATAAATGTGTATTCTGCTGCTTTAGGATAAGATGCTTTGAATATATCTTTTAAGTTCATCCAGTCCAGTATGTCATTCAAAGCCATGGTTCCTTGTTGATTTTCTGTTTAGATGGTCTGTCCATTGTTGTAAGTGGGGTGTTGAAATCCCCTACTTATGGCATTATCATCAATGATTTTTTTATGTTTGTGATTAATTGATTTATATATTTGGGGTTTCACGTTGGGGGTATAAATTTTTACAATTGTTAGGTCTTCTTGGTGGATAGACCCCTTAATTATGATATAATGCCCTTCTTCTGTTGTTATAGTCTGTTTTAAAATATAGTTTGTGGATGTAAGTATGGTGACTGCAGCATTCTTAACACATTCAGTAGCATGATAGATGGATCTTCATCCCCGTATTTTCAGTCTATAGGTGTCTTTAGGTCTATAATGAATCTCTTTTAGGCAGCATATAGATGAGTCTTGCCTTTTTTTTATCCATGCTGATAACCTATGTCTTTATATTGGGACATTTAGTCCATTTACATTTAGAGTGATTATTGAAAGATATGAATTTAGTGCCAATGTGTGGCCTGTAGAGTTGGTGTTTTTTGGTGATGTTCTCTGGTCCTTTTTAGTCTGTGTTGCTTTTGGTCTTTCTTTCTTTCTTTCTTTCACTGAAAGAGTCCCCCTTAAAATTTCTTGCAGGGCTGGTTTAGTGGTCACAAACTCCTTGAGGTTTTGTTTGTCTGGGAAACAGTTTATCTATTTTTCAATTTTGAATGACAGCCTTGCTCGATAAATAATTCTTGGCTGCATATTTTTCAGACTCAGCACATTGAATAAGTGCTGCCCCTCCTTTCTGAACTGCCAAATTTCTGTGGACAGATCTTCTGGGAACCTGATCTGTCTTCCCATGTAGGTTGAGGACATTTTTTTCCCTTGCTGCTTTCATAATTCTTCCCTTGTCTGTATATTTTGTGAATTTGACTCTGATATCTCTTGGTGATGGTCAGTTTTTGTTGAATCTCATGGGAGTTCTCTGTGCTTCTTGGATTTTGATATCTGTGTCTTTTTCTGGATTAGGAATGTTTTCAACTATAATATGGTCACTTAAACCTTCTTCCCCTTTTCCTTTCTTTTCATCTTCTGGGACTCCTATGATCCAGATGTGATTCCTTTTTAATAAGTAACTGAGTTCTCTAACTCTTGTTTTGTGATCTTTTGCCTTTATTTCCCTCTTTTTTCTGCTTCCTTATTTTACATTATTTTATCTTTTATATCACTGATTTGCTGCTCTGCTACATGCATCCTTGCAGTCCCGGAATCCATTTGAGACTGCATCTTGGTTATAGCATTTTTAATTTTGGTCTGACTAGAGTTTAGTTCTTTTATCTCAACAGAAATGGATTCTCTGGTGTGTTATATGCTTTTTTTTCAACCCCAGATAGTATTCTTATAATTTTGGTTTTAAATTCTAGTTAAGGGGTGCCTGGGTAACTCAGTTGATCAAGTGTCTAACTCTTAATTTTGGCTCAGGTCATGATCTCACAGTTCATGAGTTTGATCCCTGCATCAGGCCTGTGCTGACAGCATGAAGCCTGCTTAGGATTCTCTCTCTTCCTTCTCTCTGCCCCTACCACACTCGCTGTCTCCCTCTTTCTCTCAAAATAAATAAATAAAAACCTTGAAATATTAAATTCTTGTTCAGACATCTTACTTATATCTGTGTTGATTAAATCCCTGGCCATCATTTTTTCCTGTTCTTTCTTTTGTGGCGAATTCCTCCATCTTGCCATTTTAAAGGAAGAAAAAGTTAATGCAATAAAAATTAAAATTAAAAAATAAAAGACAAAACAAAAATGTCAAATAAAAAAAGCAGATCCTAGGTGTGTTTCAGTTTTCTTGTTGAAAGAAGCTTGATAGAATAGAGAAAAAAGAGAAAAGAAAGAATAAATAATTAAAACAATTTAACAATTATTAAAACAATTAAAAATAAATATTAAATAGAATACAATTAAAGAAAATAAATTAGAATATATATATAATTTTAATTTTAAAAAATTACAAAAAAAAATAAGTGTACCTGAGTGTCTCAGTGAGTTAAGCATCTGACTTTTTATTTTAGCTCAGGACATGATCTCATGGTTTGTGAGTTCAAGCCCTGTATCTAACTCTGCACTGTCAGTGCAGAGCCTGCTTGGGATTCTCTCTCTTTCTTACTGTGGTCCTCCCCATGCTCTTTCTCTCTCTCTCTCTCTCTCTTTCTCTCTTTCTCTTTCTCAAAATAAATAAATTAATTAAAAAAATAAAATAAAAAAATAAATAAGAATTTGCTCCTTTTGTATATAAGAATAAGAAAGAAAAGAAAGAAAAAGAAGAAAGCAATTTTAGAAAAAACAGAAGTAAAGACAATGAAGAAATAAGTGAATGAGCAAACAAAATGAAATCTGAATGAAGTTACATCCAGTTTCCCCTAGAACTGAAACTTTGAAGCACACTATTGTCCACAGACTAAGCAGCTGGGAAGGATTTGTGCTGGTCTTCTGGGGGGTGTGCCTGGAAGGCACAGCTGGGTGGTGCTTGGTGTAACAGCTCTGTTATCCACTTGGTGGCACTGCAAAGCTTACTGGCGTGGAGCTGTGTGTGTGTATGCACATGTACTCATGTGCTAGAAGTGAAAATAGCTTCACCCATCTCCCTAGTCTCTGGTGTAGGACCTTTGTGCTCTCAAAGACCCATAATTAAGCATCCCTTCTTTGTCTCAGGCCTCTGTCCACTCACTGCCTCTATCCTGTCTGTGTCCAAGCTGTTCACCTTCCAGGTGGCACCTTTTTCCAAAGTTTTATCTCAAATGGGGCTGTGTTTCAAAACTCCACACTTCAGAGACTCCCAGGCCAGCTCTCTGGGGGAGGATCTTGCTGAGCCATAACCAGGTATTGGCTTGTCCCAGAAAAAAATTTATGTAAAGGTGCAGTGCCAGAGGCTCAGAGTTTATGGCAAATCACAACACAGAGCTGGCCCCAGGCTTCACTGCACTCTTGCATCTTGGTCCCAATACCAGCAACATGGCTGCTCTCTGGGGTCCATGAGCACCCCTGCATATGAGGATGCCATATGGCCTCTACCAAATGCACTCCGAGCTGGGGAAATGTTTCTCTTCATGTGGGACACAGAGCCCTCAGACCCTACTGTCTGTTCCTGGGGATTTGCCCTACTTCCTCACCAGAGCACTGCCCAGCACTGACCTTAGAACCTTCAGACTCTGCACTCCACTATTTATAGAATCCTGGTGATATTGAAACCCTCTCTTTCCTCCCTGTCTATGATTTTGGTAAACAGAGTTTTGGTCCAGTCCCCTGTGAGTGTTTTCACTTTTCTCTGTTTCTCTCCAGGTACTTTAGGGAGGAGTGCTTTTCTTGTGTGAGCCCAATGCAATGCACTCTCTCCCTTTCTCTTTCTCTCTGTACCCTCTTTCCATGATTATGGTTTCCTACCCTCCGCAGCTCTATGGCTTTTCTTTCCCCTAATTCACCTCTCCACACCACATACCTGCCAAGGTCTATGGCTCAAATTATGCAGATAGTTGCATTAATCTTCAGATCAGTTTCCTAGGTGTTCAAAATGGTTTGATGATTATCTAACTGCATTTCAGGGATGAGACAAACTCAGGGTCCCGATAATACTCTGCCATCTTAAACTTGAATCTCTTGATTATAAAATTTGTATTCAAAAAATAGCCAGAACACATAAAAAAGAAAAACATGGTAGAAAGATTTTCCTAGCCAGGTATCCACCAACTTATTAGAAAACTCTTTCATGTCAGTATAAGTCATGGCTGAAAAGAGACAAACTGATAAACTGAAAAGAATAGGGAACTCAAGAGTAAAAATTTACATAAAAATTTACATAAAAATTTACATAAAAATGTAAATTTGATGTATAATAATATGAAAAAGTTAGATATATTTTTCAGTAAAGTTATTATGACAATTTATTGACTGTATGTTTAAAAATTTATTTCAGCATGTATTTCACACCATATATTTAAAATCTGATTTTAGGTCAATTAAAGATTTAAATGTGAAAAACAAAACTATAAGCTTTTAGAAAAAAACATACAGAAGAATAACTTTATGAACTCAGGAAAAAGAAAACATAGGAGATAAAAAGCTTATAAATGCTAAAACTTTAAAAAAAAGAAATAATTTTATTATGAAAAAATAACTTCTTGTCATTAAAAGACATCATAGAGAGAATAAAGAAGACTTAAACTGGAGAATATATTTTAAAAACATTTGACTGGCAAAGAACTTGTACTCATATCATATAAAAACTCTTAATAGTAACTAGGAAAATATACTTTAGGCATTGACTAGCTGATAAAAAAAAATTATGTGCAAACAACAAAGGCCAGGGATAGCCAAAATATTCTGGAAGAGCATGGTCAAAAAACTTCCTTTATTAAGTATGCAGATGTATTATAAACTACAGTTATTAAGGCGGTTTGAATTTTTTTTTTTCGTTTTTTAATTTATTTTTGGGACAGAGAGAGACATAGCATGAACGGGGGAGGGGCAGAGAGAGAGGGAGACACAGAATCGGAAACAGGCTCCAGGCTCCGAGCCATCAGCCCAGAGCCTGACGCGGGGCTCGAACTCACGGACCGTGAGATCGTGACCTGGCTGAAGTCGGACGCTTAACCGACTGCGCCACCCAGGCGCCCCTAAGGCGGTTTGAATTTGATGCAAGGATAAACGAATAGACCAATAGAATAGACATATTATAATTAAAACAAATAGACCAATAGAATAGACATATTATAATTAAACTAGATAATTGCTATAGATAGATGATGATGCTAGATAGATGATAGATGATGATAGATAGATAGATAGATAAAGGTGTCACTGTAGATCATGGAGAAAGAGCTTTCAATAAATAATTCAAACTCAATTGCACTTCAGTATGAATATAGGGGCTCCTGGGTGGCTCAGTCAGGTGTTTGACTCTTGATCTTGGCTCAGGTCACGACCTCATGGTTTGTGAGATCAAGCCCCACTTTGGGATTTGCGCTGACAACATGGAGCCTGCTTGGGATGTTCTCTCTCCTCTCACTCTCCTCCTTTCCCCATTCTCTCTCTCGCACTCTGTCAAAATAAATAAATAATTTTTAAAAATAAAAAAAATAAATGATATCTGACGTCTACCTACACCATTCACAATAATCTATACCAGGTAGTGTGTAGACAAAATTGTGAAAGGCAAAAAATAAGGCTTTTAGACAATAACACAGAAGAATATCTGCACAATCTTGGTTAGGAAAAGTATTTTTATGAATAACAGGAAACAATAATCTCAAAAAAGATGTTTGAATAAAACTAAATTAAAATTATGAACCTATGTTCATAAAAAGTAACCAAGAGAAGACAAAGCTAAAACTGGGAGAGGAATGATGTTTGCAAAGCATATCATCAAAAAAGGTCATGCGTCCATAATGTATTAAGAGTACTCATAAATTGGGGTGCCTGGGTGGCTTAGTCATTGAGTGGCCTACTTTGGCTCAGATCATGATCTCACAGCTCGTGAGTTTGAGCCACGCATTGGGCTCTGTGCTGATGGCTCAGAGCCCGGAGCCTGCTTCAGATTCTGTGTCTTGCTCTCTCTCTGCCCCTGACCCACTTGCATTCTGTTTCTGTCTCTCTCAAAAATAAATAAACATCAAAAAATTTTTAAAAAGAGCACTCATAAATTTACATCACAAGGACAACCAACTTTATGAAAAATTGAACAAGAGACTTATGCAAGAACTTCATAAGAGAGGAAAACTGAATGGTAAATACATGCCTAAAAAGATGTTCTATCTAAATAGTAATATATGCAAATTAAAATCAACAGGAGATGTCATTTTATATCCATCATGGTGGTAAAAATGTCAAACCTATCATTATCAAGATTAGTGAGGTTATGGATTAAATCTGTACATTTATACAATCTGGTGGAAGCGTAAATTGCTACAAATCTTTGGAAAACAATTTAGCATTACATAATAATATTGAATGTGTATATAGCATAAGATTCAACCATTCTGCTCCTAGGTATATATCCTAGATAAGGTCTTACCCCTGTCTACCAGGAGATATGTCTAAAAATATTTATAAGACCATTGGTATTTGGCAGAAAAAAAATAAATTGGAAGTAGATCAAAAACCTGTCAGCCAAAAAGGGTAAAATAATTCATGTTATATTAATATAATAGGTCATGGCTGCACATTAACATGAATGATTTCACTAACATTATATTAAGCAAAAAAGAAATAATGTTTAAGAATTTACTGAAAAATTCATACAGCTTGTTTTCTTTATATAAGTTTCAAAATATGAAAAATCAAGGAGTGTTTCTAATAAAAATTTGTGATAAATCTGTAAAGAAATCAAGGAGACAGACAGTAAATACAAAATTCAAGATTCTAAGTATCTCTGAGTGAGGAAGAAAGTGTAGTATTGCTTGAGTGATACACAGGGTACATCAATATTGATGCAGGTTTTTGTTGTTTCCATTAAAATGAACAGTAGGAATATGGGTGTTTGTCACATCCACTACTTTTCTTACACCTGAAATTCTATTCACCATTTAAAAAAAGCAATGAAAATAGAGCTATCAGTGTTATCCTTTATATATATATATATATATATATACACATATACACTATTATACATATATATACACTATATATATATATATATATATATACACACACACACTATTAAGAGGGGAACAAATTTAATTTTTTATTATGTGCTATTATGATCAGAATTTAAATTTTTCTAAATAAGTATATCTATTAATATTATTTTTTATTCCATAAGATTACATGATGATCAAATTATAAGCTATTGAATTAAAAACCTTGTTTTTTTAAAGAAAAAATAAAATAAATCAAATATGTGTTAAGTAGAAACAAACAGGAAGCAAGCAAACTACATTTGCCTAAGAAGCAGAAAATCCATGTACAGTCCAAAAGCCTCAGCATTTCCTGTCACTGAGCCATAAACTATGCAAAGGCATACAGTGGATCCTCTAATAGTTCTTTGACACCCCTAGACACTGTAGACAGTTATCGTATTGCTAGGCACTGGAGCTGAATCTCAATATTTTTCTCTAAGATGTGATATAAAAGTACAAAGGAGTGTGAATGGGGCAAAGAATCCCAATAACAGCCTGGCTGAGTCTTAACTTTCTCAACAGGTTCTTAGATACCCAAACAAAAATTATCAGCAAGGAAGGGCAATCACTGACCTAGATGCTGTTGACTGTGAAAGGTTATTCAGGAGCTGTGCATTCTGTCTCAGAGCTGTCAAAGCCTTGCCAATGCGTGGCCAATGGAGAATATTTTAGGGCAGCTGAATACAGCTGAATACAATGCAAACAGCATTATCAGCCAGATAGAAATGTGCCAAATAATGTGAGAAGACAGTTTAGCATGTTATTGTGTGTTTCCAGGATCCCCAAAGAAGCCAAAACCTGGCCAAACTTCTGGTCAAAAGACCTGTAGACTGCTATCGCGAAAATGTCACAAAATTTAAAAGGAATATAAAGTTAGCCCATTTGCCTAGTGTTGGGAATAAGAAGGAGATTAGACAATTGAATGTTTTGAATGTTTTGGCTTTATAGGTATCATACTAACTTGAGAAGAAACGGGGCATAGACACCTGGGTATATATAGTCAGAGTGAGGGGCGCCTGGGTGGCTCAGTTGGTTGAGCTTCCGACTTCAGCTCAGGTCACGATCTCGCAGTCCGTGAGTTCCAGCCCCAGGTCGGGCTCTGGGCTGATGGTTCAAAGCCTGGAGCCTGCTTCCGATTCTGTGTCTCCCTCTCTCTCTGCCCCTCCCCCATTCATGCTCTGTCTCTCTCTGTCTCAAAAATAAATAAACGTTAAAACAATTATAATCAGAGTGAATAAATATCCACATTTTATATCATCATTAAGAAATAAAGTAAAACATTTACTGCTGCATGAGTTTCCATATGTAGATGTAAATTACTCTCTGAGTTTATCTTTATAGCGTTGTCGATCTTTTTGTTTCTTGTTAAGTGACCCAGAATTGCACTACTTTTGGTTCTATTTCAAAGTATCCTTTACAATATTTTAGTACTGGTTGTGGTCACACTAGAATAGTGCGTTTTCTTTATCTATGAATGTCATCTTGAGTCCCTAGTCACTACACAGAAGTAATAGCTCACTTCTGGTATTGGACAGCATCATGGTGGACTGGAAAAAGGAGAAATGGCAGAGATAAGATTGTTTGTTTTTTCTGACTAAAAATAGTATTTTGGGCTGTGAGTAGAGTCAAATATATTGATCTTTAGTTGTTAGTTCCTAAAACTCTGATAAAAAGCTATACTAGGCTCTAAACGTGTATGTTATTCTTCTAAAAGCTAACAATAACTCAATCTTATTCCTGTTAACACAATTCCAACTCATAGTGACTTTTTGAATGATAAAATTGTAAAATCAAGAGAGTGGTTCAGTTTCAATAAGATGAAGAATTTCTTGTTGTACCGTGTGAGCAAAGGCAGTTAGCATGACATCTTGAAAAAATATTTAAATACAAAGAAAGGAAGCATGGGTTCTAGTCTATTGACAGCAGAATATTGCTAGACAACATTTTGCCAATGAGATGCAAAGCCTCATTTATATATATGTTTGTATATATAAACAACTTTTGGGAAAAAGGTATTATATATTATATTATATCATATCTTATCACATTATATTATTTCATTTATTTAATTATATTATATTGTATTTATTATACATATTTAATTATATACTTATGTGTATATATATATACACATAATATAATATAATATATATAATATATATAATATAATATAATATAATATAATATAATATATATTATATATATATATAATAATAATATATATATATAATTTTGGTTTGTTTCTTTTTCTTCCCTGTGTATAAAGAGTTTCAATTTTCATGACAAAATTCCAAGTGGAAATAAAATTAATTTTACACTGAATTTTGTTGGTCTATAAAGCAACAGATATTTGTACTATAGAACTATATATGGTAATCTTATATGAGAGATAACTGAGAAGCTTGAATTCATGTGATGAATAGTGGCTGTCTGCAAATCTATGTTGAGAGGGATTCTGAAGTGAGGTCTAAGCTTAACACAGAAAACTACCATAATATATTAGCAAAATTCAAGAGGGCAAATATGGCAGGAATGTTGAAAAATGTACTACTTATTTCTATTATCATTTCATTATTTTCCCAATGTGTGTGTGCATTTTCCTTCTTTGCTGCCATTTAAGTGTAGCCTGCTTGAGAAAATATAACTAAATGGCTTTACATTAGTAGAGGCAGATACTACTATGACTATATTGATGGCAAAAGCAATTAAATAATTGTAGCTTTTCAGTTTAAAGAGTCTGAAACTGATGAATTGCATATATGTGTATTCCAAGTTATAAAATCTTGAATCCTCAGGCTCATTCTTTTTTACTATTGTTCTTTTAAGTGCTGTATTGTAAATATTGACAGAAATATCCATAAAAATGAAACAAAAAGTGAATGTGATTAACAAGATATGGTCTATAAGTTCTGTATACATGACAATGTACAGTAGACATTCCTTAAGCTGATGTCCTTATTTTACATTTCTCCACAGGCTTTCATAATTTAATAATATTTTCAAATTTCATATTAAATCCTATTAAAAAACAGCTAAGAAAATAACAGGCACCTGTGCAATTGTAGAATGAAAATTAAGATTGAATTTATAAAACCTGGTTTGTATGTAATTTTCCAATTTAATAGCCAGAAACCAACTTTGGAAAGGTTGCATAACTTCTTTGATTACAAATTTCTGTAAAGCCATAATGTTATTGTGAAGGTAAGTGTGATAAAGTCTGAAACATTTTGGATAGTGACTGATACATACTAGTCCATTAAATGGTTTTATACTGAATTTAAATAAAGTGTCTCAATCAAAAAGAATGAAATCTTTCCATTTGCAACAACGTGGATAGAACTGGAGTGTATTATGCTAAGTTAAATTAGAGAAAGTCAAATATCATATGATTTCACTCATATGTGGAATTTGAGATACAAAACAGGTGAACATAAGGGAAGGGAAGCAAAAATAATATAAAAACAAGGAGGGAAACAAACCATAAGAGACTCTTCTATACAGAGAACAAACTGAGACTTTTCTCTAGAGAGAACAAACAGGGTTGCTGGAGGGGTTTTGGGTGGGGGGATGGGCTAATTGAGCAAGGAGCATTAAGGAGGACACTTGTTGGGATGAACATTGTGTGTTATATGTAGGTGATGAATCACTGGATTCTACTCCTGAAATCATTACTGCACTATATGTTAACAACTTGGACGTAAATTTAAAAAATCAATAAATAAAAATAAAATAAAATAATAAAATAAAATAAAATAAAATAAGGTGCTTTTTTTCCCTCAAGAATGCTCCTGGGTGAGATAATTTTTGTAGTTTATAAATTTCCCTACATTTATCATAAAAATTATAATTACAATTATAGAAATTGTAACATATAGGAACAAGAAATATTTATCATTTTCAAATTTGATGAAATTGATAAAATAAGAAATGAATGAATAAAATTATGTCCACAAAAATGCATATTGATACACACCTGCCTCAAATGAAAGTGAAATGTTCATTTATTTTCTAGTCTGTTAAAATTATATACAAAATGGAGACTGGATTTGAGATTTTTCTATGCATACAAAGTCATTTAAGCCACACAAGCAAAACTAAATTTAGCTTATTTCATAAACATAAGCAAAAATTAACTTTGGTTATTTCTTGTAAATGTCTTTGACAGTCATAAAATAACCTTAAGTCTCTTTCTTAAAATGGTATGAGGTAATTACTTTTAACCATTCCCCTGCCATCTGGAAACTCCATTATAATAACCAATCTTTGTAAAGGTTAACAGCTTCCTTATTTTCACTTTATAAGCTATCCTGTAACTTCAAGTCACTTCATTTCAGTTACCGATTTTATAAGCTCCCAGTTCACAAATTGTTCTTATATACACAATAAACTTTTATTAAATACTATTTGATTTAGTGGTCTTAATTTTGTTATTTCTGGATGTTTGAGATCTGGTAGAAATATTTATGCTTTAAGTTGATATAGCTTATTTATATGTGGATACTTGAAACCCAAATTAAAATTACACATTGAAATGACATTAGCATAATGGCAGAAAAGGCAAGCACAAACTTTCATTCCCCCACAGAAACATAAACACAAACAAACAAACAAACACCCAAGCAGGAACAGTGAGAACCAACATTGTCAATATGCTGGAAAATAGTCAAGTTTTATAGCTGCCAAGTAAACACTAAATTTAAAAAAAAAAGCAACTTGAAAATGGCAGGGAAGTTTTGTGGCATTTTTACTTGCCCTCATCCCACCCTCTTACCCTTGTACTCTGGCAGTTTTAAAGCAGTGGAAGTATTAGAGCAGTGCGATCCTGTGTCCCACTAGGGCACTCTTGTCTCTGGTTTCTGAGAGAGCAGAGCAGATCTTTTTTTTTGCAAATTATTGTGTATTTCTATTCTAACATGTCCAGAGGCTTGCTTAAGGGTGGATGTGAGGCGTTTATTTCTGCTTTCCTTAATTTGGGACACAGGCTAGAAAAGTAGCATACATTTTCTAAAAAAAATGCTGCAAGGTGAATTCAAAAACTAAAAATGCCTGGGGCAAAAGATAACTGGTCAAGACATACAATAGGCATACAAAAGGCTCAGAGTAGAAGCTGAGAGTAATTCTTTGGGAAATTATAAAAATGAAAACCACTCGTATATATGGGACAATTTCAAAAACCAAGGGCATTATGAATACTCAAAAAGGAACATAATAGACCCTGAAGACCCTAAGCTTTTACCTCTGATTGATCCTTACACTTGGTGTAAGGCTAGCTAAGTGCTGAATGAATCCTCCAGCCTGAGCTAATTTGCAAACATTGGGAGATGTGGTTTTTTTTTTTCTAATTTTATTTGTTGTTTATTTTCCTTTCCTTCTTTTCTTTTCCTTTCCTTTCTTTTCTTTCTTTCTTCTTTCTTTCTTTCTTTCTTTCTTTCTTCTTTCTTTACCTCCTTCTTTCTTTCTAATATTAGCATTCAAGGGAATATCTGTTAATGCATTACTTGAATGTGACCTAAATGAATAGAGATGTTAGTCACCACACATGACAAGGAACACAGTCTTTGCAAAAAAGGAGTTTGGAAAAGTACCTAAGCAAATGAATAGACTACTACAACCTGCAACAACAACAGCAACAAAAATAAATCCTGGAGAAGGGAAAAAATGTGATTTCCAGAGTTAGATCATTAAACTACTCAAATGTCTAGATTTTGATAAAAAAAAAAACTATGAGGCATATAAAATATGAAAGTATGGCCTATTCAAAAGAACAGAATAAATTTATACTTTTCATCCATGAGAAAGCTCAGACATCAGACTTACTAGAAAAAATATTTTAATACAATTGTCTTAAATATGCTCAAAGATCTAAAGAAAAACATGACCAAAAAACTAAGCAAATTTGTGTGTGAACAAAATGAGAATGAACAGTGTAATTTAATAAAAGGGGTAGAACAGAAATTCTGGAGATGAAAATTATAATAACTGAAATTAATTCAATACATGGATTCAACAGCATCCTTAAGAAGGCAAAAGAAAAATCAACAAAATTGAAGACAGAACATTTGGAATTATTGAGTTTCAGGAGCAGAAAAAGTGAAAACGAAGAGAAGTAAACAGAAATTAAGTAAAATGAATGAATTAAAACAAAGGAAGTAAAGTGAATGAAGGACAATTAACAGAACTATGATATACCAACATAAATGTTAAGTATATGACCAATATACACATCATGGGAGTCTCAGAAGGAGAAAAAACAGAAAGATGCAAAATGAATTTTTCAGGAATAATGGTCAAAACCTTGACAATTTTATGAAAGACCTGAACCTGTAAATCCAAGACACAAAATAAACTAAAATTAGGAAAAATCCAAAGAGATGCACACCAAGACACTTTATAATCAAATTGTTAAAGTCAAAGACAAAGAATTTTGAAGTTAGCAGTGAAGTAAAATTCATCATGTATAAGGAATCTTCAATATGATTAACAGATATTGAAAAATTAGAACCCTTGTGCACTACATTGGTGGGGAGAATATAACATGGTGTTACTTTCATGGATATAGTATGGAGGCTCCTAAAAAATGGAAAATACAGCTAACATATTATCTATCAATCACACTTTTGGGTATTTATTCAAATAATTGAAAACAGGATCTCAAAGAAATATTTTCACTCCCATGTTTATTGCCCCATTATTCTCAATAGTCAAGAGATGGAAACAACTTAAATGTTCATCAATGTATGATCTATTATCATCTATGATCTATCTATCTATCTATCTATCATCTATCTATCATCTATCTGTCTGTGCATCTATCTATGTAATCTACGTGTATCTATCCAATTTGTGTTATTCAGGATTAAAAAAATAAGGCAATCCTATCATATACTAAAACATGTATGAACCTTGAACACATTATGCTAAGTGTCATGAGCCAGTCACAGAAGGGCAAATACTTCATGATTGCAGCTAAATGAGGTAAATATACTCTTGAAACTCATAGAAACAGAAAGTAGAATGGTTGTTGTCAGGGGTTGGGGTGGGGGACATATGGGAGTTTTCTGTTCAATGGATGTAGAGTTTCAGTCATCCAAGATGAAAAAGTTGCAGATATATGTTGGAACCCAACACATACCTAGTTAATAATATTGTAGTGCACACTTAAAAATCCTTTAATAGGATAGATTTCACATTGTGCGTTTTTACCACACACAAAAAAATGAGTGTTGCTGAGCATGTGAAAAAATTGCAACCTTTGTATACTGCTAATAGGAATATAAAATAGTATAGCAACTGTAGAAAACAATTTGGCTGTTCCCCAAACAGCTATTCATAGAATTGCTACATGACACTACAATACTCCTAGGTATATATCCAAAAGTATTGAAATCAGGTCTCAAAGAGATACTTCTACATCACTGTTCATTGCAACCTCATTCATAATAGCCAAAAGTTGGAAATAACCTGTGTCCATCAATAGATGTATGCATAAAAATATGTGTTACATACATATAATGGAATATTATTTAGCCATAAAAAAGAATGAAGTTCTAATATATGCCACAATGTGGATAAAGTTTGGAAACATTATGTTAAGTGGAATTAACCAGACACAAAAGAATAAATATTTTGTGAATAAATTTATATGCAATACCTAAAATAAACATATTCATACTGATACAAAATATATTAGAAATTCCTGGGGATTGTGAGCAGGGTAAAATAGGGAGTTACTGCTTAATTGTTACACACCTTCTGTTTGAGGGGATGAACATTTTTTGAAATAAGTGGTGGTGATGGTAGCACAACACTGTGAATGTAACTAGTGCTATTGAATTGTATACTTAAAATGGTTAAAATGGCAAATTTTATGTTACATGTATTCTTCCATAATTAAAAATATTAATAACATAATATATGAAGAACTGAGTTATACAGTTTTAATGAGTGCATTATATAGTATGTGAGTAATATTTCAATAAAGCTGTTAAGGAATTTTATAGTCATCTCTAAAATTTGTCCATTATTATGTGTGTGGGTTTGTGTGTGCACATGTGTGTAGTGGTTGTGGTGGTAGGGTTGCAGGGATGAAATCTCTACATGAAAAAAAAAGTGTGTCTAATTGTAGATAAGTAAATTATCATATACTTTTAAACTATCTTAAAATCATTCTTACTAAATATTGGTGAAGTAAAACAAAAATGAGTAAATTATTCTTCAACTTAACTATTTTCTTATTTATTAAATTTGAAAAAAATCTTCATAAAGAATACCACTAGCATTAATTTCTAAACATCACACATTAGTTGATGATCAGTTGACATCAACTGATGAATGGATAATGAAATTGTGGTTTACATACACAATGGAATACTACATGGCAATGAGAAAGAATGAAATATGGCCTTTTGTAGCATCGTGGATGGAACTAGACAGTGTTATGCTAAGTGAAATAAGTCATACAGAGAAAGACAGATACCATATGTTTTCACTCTTATGTGCATCCTGAGAAACTCAACAGAAGACCATTGGGGAGGGGAAGGAAAAAAAAAAGGTTAGAGAGGGAGGGAGCCAAAACATAAGAGACTCTTAAAAACTGAAAACAAACTGAGTGTTGATGGGGGGTGGGAGGGAGGGGAGGGTGGTTGATGGATATCGAGGAGGGCACCTGTTGGAATGAGCACTGCGTGTTGTATGGAAACCAATTTTACAATACATTTCATATTAAAAAAATAAACATCACACATTATTTATTATAGTTAAGCAAGTTCCTCTTTAGAAAATTCATGGAATCTCACAATTGGAAATAATCTTAATCATCCTCTAATTCAACCTTTTCTATGATGCCTATAGTCTGAAAATGACTGAATTTGTGTCAGTATTAACTTTTTTGGAGTTTTTCTTAGGGGAAATCTATTTAAGACTTTATAAATACTGCAATTCATTAATTTATGATAAATGGGTGATGAATAAATGGAAATTTGACTGCATGCACTCTAAACCAAACAACACTTTGTAAGTTCACTGAGAGTAAAAAGTCTAATTTAAAGCAGTTCAGATATTTAAACAGAACTTCAAATAAAATTTATTACAAAGCAAATTTACTTCTTGAAATATTTCTGCTATTAATTATTACTTACTGCTACATTTGCATAGTATTATAGTATTCTAGCCTTCTACTTTGAAAGTTCTCTTTATACTTATTGCATTCAGGTAATGAAATGAGGAATACATATTTGTGTGTATGTGTGTGTATGTGTATGTTGTGTGAACCCTCACAAGGTAAGGACTATTATTTTTATGTTAGGTGGGAAGATAATATATATTTATTTAAATTTAAAATGGGTTTATTTCATTGGCTAGGTCATACAAATTATTGGAAACAGCAGCTCATGTTTTTATTAACTATTCTATATCTTCTACCACAGAGAACCTTGTTAATGAAAATGTGTTCAATGGACCAATATCATCATCATCTTCTGGAACTCATTAAAAATAAAAACCTTGAGCCACAATCCAGATCTATTGAATCAGAATCTGCATTTTAACAAGCTCCTAAAGTAATTCATATGCCCATGAAAGTTCAAGAGGTATTGACATAGCCCTATAGACTTCTATTAATTCACTTTGGTTCAAATAAACAACCTAACAGTAGTGTGAAGGAGCAACACATTTGTTTACTCATGATTATTTGGGTAGTTAATTTTGGCTTGGTACAGCTGAGATGTTTCTGTTATGTGTGTCAACTGTGTTCCCTTATGTGTTTGTAGTTATAGGTTGGTATTCTCATTCACATGTCTAGCGAATGGCTGCCTGTCACCAGGTGTGATGGAGGAAACTGGGAGATGTGTTATCCATTATTAAGCAGGATAGCCCAGGTTCTTTCACATAGTTATAGTTACAGTGTTCCCAAGAGCAGCAAGAGAGGACATTGCCCCAGCAGTTTTCAAACCTTGGTTTGTGTCATGTCTGCTAATGTCCAATTAAGCAAATTAAGTCATATGACAAAACCCAGATCTGGAATCAAATGGATTCAAGACAGATTCCACCTCTTGATGAGAGGAGTTGCAAAGTTTGATCAGACAGAAGGACATTGGTGATAAGAATGTGAAGAATCTGATAGTTTTATCATCTACTACAGGCTTCTGCATAAAATATCCACTATCTTCCTATTTCCTAACGAAGACAAATCTAATTTGCTGATGCTTTATTCTCTACCAAATAAATAGACATAATCCAAGAAACATTGAGGCAAATGGACTCAGGCTGGTTACAATCTTCATGGCCTCTTCCTTTTCACTGGCAAAGAAAAAGTAGCTGATCTCAGAAGGGATAATAATTGCATATTGTTTCTTAAGGAAGTCAATTTATAGATTAGAGATTGAATGATCTAGTAAACATATATTAATGTAGTAACACAGGTCACATCTGTGACACAGTATCTCACATTAGATAATAATTGAAGTTACTCATAACTATGTGCACATGTAAGCTTGTTTGTTTGTAATTTGCAAGAATTTAAAGTACACAGAGACAAAATCTGAGAAAGTCACAAGTTGTGATCATATACTTAACCAAGAAAGACTTTAAAGATTTCTCAAGCTCTACAGACATACAATTAACATTACTAACATCAAAGTGCAACAAAACCTTAACCATGGCTAAATAAACTTCAATTTCTTATTAGAATTGTTTTTCTTATTCTGTTTTATTTCTGCCTAAAAGGCAAATATTACATAATCCATACACAATTACTCATACTTAATACACAAATAGGAACTAGCAGAGTATCTGGCACACTTGAGTATTAGTAATTGTTATTGAATTAACATATACCTTACATTTGAGTAAAAGTTTATAGTTTTTGCATACCTTTCTAACTCAAATTTCATAATAAATTCATAAGTTAGATACAAATATTTTTTTTTCCTTAAAGTAGAAAAATGAAAGCTCAAGAGAGGTCTGAGTATCTCAATACATTCAGTTCAGACTCTTATTCCATCTCAATATACAGGCTTTCTAATAAGTGCAGGCAAAGAAACTGTAAGATCTCCAATCATCAAAAAAGTATCAAAATATGTTGCCTACATGATATTACAAATGCAAAAACTTGGAAAAATATATTGGAATTGGTCTTTAACAAAAGGTTTTGAACTCAATATTTGTTTAGATAAGTATGTATGTATGTATGTATTATAATTTATTGTCCAGTTAGCTAACATGAAGTGTATGCAGTGTGCTCTTGGTTTTGGGGGTAGATTGCCGTGATCCATCGTTTACACACAACACCCAGTGCTTATTCCAACAAGTGCCCTTTTCAATGCCCATCAACCGTTTACCCCCATCTCCATCCCCCCACCTACCTTCAGTTTGTTCTCTGCATTTAAGAGTCTCTTATGGTTTGCCTCCCTCTATGTTTGAAACTATTCTTTCCCCTTCCCTCCCCCCATAGACTTATATTAAATTTCTCAAGTTCTACATATGAGTGAAAATATATGGTATCTGTCTTTCTTTGACTAATTTCAGTTAGCATAATACCCTCCAGTTCCATCCATGTTGTTGCAAATGGTAGGATTTCATTCTTTCTCATTGCCAAGTAGTATTCCATTCTATATATAAACCACATCTTCTTTATCCATTCATCAGTTGATGGACATTTAAGCTATTTCCATAATCTGGCTATTGTTGAAGTGCTACTATAAACATTGGGATACAAGTGCCCCTATGAATCAGCATTCCTGTATCCTTTGGATAAATCCTAGTAGCGCTATTTCTGGGTCATACAGTAGTTTTATTTTTAATTTTTTGAGGAACCTCCACACTGTTTTCCAGAGTGGCTGCACCAGTTTGCATTCCAACCAACAATATAAGAGGGTTCTTGTTTCTCCACATCCTTGCTAATCTCTGTTGTTTCCTGAGGTGTTAATTTTAGTCCCTCAGACTGGTGTGAGGTAGTATCTCAATGTAGCTTTGATTTGCATTTCCCTAATGATGAGTGACACTGAGCATCTTTTCATGTGTCTGTTGACCATCTGGATGTCTTTGGAAAAGTGTCTATTCACATCTTGTGCCCATTTCTTCACTGGATTATTTTTCAGGTGTTGAGTTTGGTAAATTCTTTATAGATTTTGGATACTAGCCCTTTATCTGATATGTCATTTGCAAATATCTTTCCCATTCCATCGGTTGCCTTTTAGTTTTATTGATTGTCCTTTGTGGTGCAGAAGAGGCCCCAAGAGTTCATTTTTGCTCTTACTTTCCTTACCTTCAGAGACATGTCAAGCAAGAAATTGCTGCAGTTGAGGTCAAAAAGATTGTTGCCTATTTTCTCCTCTAGGGTTTTGTTGGTTTCCTGTCTCATATTTAGGTCTTTCATCCATTTTGAGTTTATTTTTGTGTATGGTATAAGAAAGTGGCCCAGTTTCATTCTTCTGCATGTTGCTGTCCAGTTTTCCCAGCACCATTTGTAAAGAGACTGTCTTTTTTCCATTGGATATTCTTTCCTGCTTTGTCAAAGATTAGTTGGCCATACGTTGGTGGGTCCAATTCTGGGTTCTCTTTTCTATTTCATTGGTCTCTGTGTCTGTTCTTGTGCCAGTACCATACTGTCTTGATAATTAAGGCTTTGTAGTAGAGGTTAAAGTCCAGGACTGTGATGCCTCTCGCTTTGTTTTTTGTTTGTTTGTTTTTTCAAACATAACTTTTGCTATTTGGGGTCTATTGTGGTTCCATACAAATTTTAGGATTGTTTATTCTAGCTTTGAGAAGAATGCCAGTGCAATTTTGATTGGGATTGCATTCAATATGTAGATTGCTTTGGGTAGTACTTTGGGTAGTATTGACATTTTAACAATATTTGTTTTTCCAATCCATAAGCATGGAATGCTTCTCCAATTCTTTGTGTCTTCTTCACTTTCCTTCATAATTTTCCTACAGTTTTCAGCATACAGATCTTTTACATCTTGAGTTAGGTTTATTCCTAGGTGCTTTATGGTTCTTGGTGCAATTGTAAATGATATCAATTTCTGGATTTCTCTTTCCATTGCTTCATTATTGTTGTATAGGATTGCAACTCATGTCTGTACATTGATTTTGTATCCTGTGACGTTGCTAAATTCATGTATCAGTTCTAGCTTCTTTTTAGTGGAAGCTTTCAGATTTTCCACGTAGAGTATCATGTCATCTGTGAAAAGTGAAAGTTTGACTTCTTCTTTGCCAATTTTGATGCCTTTTATTTCATTTTGTTGCCTGATTGCTGATGCTAGGACTTCCAACACTAATTTAAACAACAGTGGTGAGAGTGGAAATCCCTGTCGTGTTCCTGATCTCAGGAGGAAAGCTCTCAGTTTTTCCCTATTGATGATGATATTAGCTATGGGCTCTTCATATATGGCTTTTATGATGTTAAGGCACATTCTTAATATCCCAACTTTCTTGAGGGTTTTTATTAAGGAAGGATTCTGTATTTTTTCAAATTATTTTTCTACATCTATTGACAGGATCATATGGTTCTTATCCTTTTATCTATTAATGTGATGTATCACATTGATTGATTTGTAAATATTGAACTAGACTTGCAGCCCAATAATGAATCCCACTTGATCATGGTGAATAATTCTTTAGTTTTACTGTTGAATTTGATTAGCTAGTATCTTGTTGAGAAATTTTGCATCCATGTTCATCAGGGACATTGGCCTGTAATTCCCCTTTTTTGTGGGGTCTCTGCCTGGTTTGTGAATCATAGTATGCTGTCTTCATAGAATGAGTTTGGAAGCTTTCTTCACCCCCCCCCCTTTTTTTTGGAACAGCTTGAGAAGGATAGGGATTAACTCGGCTTTATTATTTTTTTCTGTTAAGTTCTTGCTTTATTTATTACCAAGGATGGTTGCTTCCTGAAACCCAGCACTATATTAGCATTCTGCATGTCACTGTGGTTCTTTTTTTTTAATATAAACAATTTAGTGTCAAATTGGTTTCCATACAACACCCAGGGCTCATCCCAAAAGGTGCCCTCCTCAATACCCATCACCAACCCTCCCCTCCCTCCCACCCCCCATCAACCCTCAGTCTGTTCTCAGTTTTTACCAGTCTCTTATGTTTTGGCTCTCTCCCACTCTAACCTCTTTTTTTTTTTCCTTCCCCTCCCCCATGGGTTTCTGTTAAGTTTCTTAGGATCCACATAAGAGTGAAACCATATGGTATCTGTCTTTCTCTGGATGGCTTATTTCACTTAGCATCACACTCTCCAGTTCCATCCACGTTGCTACAAAAGGCCATATTTCATTCTTTCTCATTGCCACGTAGTATTCCATTGTGTATGTAAACCACAATTTCTTTATCCATTCATCAGTTGATGGACATTTAGGCTCTTTCCATAATTTGGCTATTGTTGAGAGTGCTGCTATAAACATTGGGGTACAAGTGCCCCTACGCATCAGTACTCCTGTATCCCTTGGATAAATTCCTAGCAGTGCTATTGCTGGGTCATAGGGTAGGTCTATTTTTAATTTTCTGAGGAACCTCCACACTGCTTTCCAGAGCGGCTGCACCAATTTGCATTCCCACCAACAGTGCAAGAGGGTTCCCGTTTCTCCGCATCCTCTCCAGCATCTATAGTCTCCTGATTTGTTCATTTTGGCCACTCTGACTGGCGTGAGGTGATATCTGAGTGTGGTTTTGATTTGTATTTCCCTGATAAGGAGCGACATTGAACATCTTTTCATGTGCCTGTTGGCCATCCGGATGTCTTCTTTAGAGAAGTGTCTATTCATGTTTTCTGCCCATTTCTTCACTGGGTTATTTGTTTTTCGGGTGTGGAGTTTGGTGAGCTCTTTATAGATTTTGGATACTAGCCCTATGTCCGATATGTCATTTGCAAATATCTTTTCCCATTCCGTTGGTTGCCTTTTAGTTTTGTTGGTTGTTTCCTTTGCTGTGCAGAAGCTTTTTATCTTCATAAGGTCCCAGTAATTCACATTTGCTTTTAATTTCCTTGCCTTTGGGGATGTGTCGAGTAAAAGATTGCTACGGCTGAGGTCAGAGAGGTCTTTTCCTGCTTTCTCCTCTAAGGTTTTGATGGTTTCCTGTCTCACATTCAGGTCCTTTATCCATTTTGAGTTTATTTTTGTGAATGGTGTGAGAAAGTGGTCTAGTTTCAACCTTCTGCATGTTGCTGTCCAGTTCTCCCAGCACCATTTGTTAAAGAGACTGTCTTTTTTCCATTGGATGTTCTTTCCTGCTTTGTCAAAGATGAGTTGGCCATACGTTTGTGGGTCTAGTTCTGGGGTTTCTATTCTATTCCATTGGTCTATGTGTCTGTTTTTGTGCCAATACCATGCTGTCTTGATGATGACAGCTTTGTAGTAGAGGCTAAAGTCTGGGATTGGGATGCCTCCTGCTTTGGTCTTCTTCTTCAAAATTACTTTGGCTATTCGGGGCCTTTTGTGGTTCCATATGAATTTTAGGATTGCTTGTTCTAGTTAAGAGAAGAATGCTGGTGCAATTTTGATTGGGGATTGCGTTGAATGTGTAGATAGCTTTGGGTAGTATTAACATTTTGACAATATTTATTCTTCCAATCCATGAGCAGGGAAGTCTTTCCATTTCTTTATATCTTCTTCAATTACCTTCATAAGCTTTCTATAGTTTTCAGCATATAGACCTTTTACATCTTTGGTTAGATTTATTCCTAGGTATTTTATGCTTCTTGGTGCAATTGTGAATGGGATCAGTTTCTTTATTTGTCTTTCTGTTGCTTCAGTGTTAGTGTATAAGAATGCAACTGATTTCTGTACATTGATTTTGTATCCTGCAACTTTGCTGAATTCATGTATCAGTTCTAGCAGACTTTTGGTGGAGTCTATCGGATTTTCCATGTATAATATCATGTCATCTGCAAAAAGCGAAAGCTTGACTTCATCTTTGCCAATTTTGATGCCTTTGATTTCCTTTTGTTGTCTGATTGCTGATGCTAGAACTTCCAGCACTATGTTAAACAACAGCGGTGAGAGTGGGCATCCCTGTCGTGTTCCTGATCTCAGGGAAAAAGCTCTCAGTTTTTCCCCATTGAGGATGATGTTAGCTGTGGGCTTTTCATAAATGGCTTTTATGATCCTTAAGTATGTTCCTTCTATCCCGACTTTCTCAAGGGTTTTTATTAAGAAAGGGGGCTGGATTTTGTCAAAGGCCTTTTCTGCATCGATTGACAGGATCATATGGTTCTTCTCTTTTTTTTTGTTAATGTGATGTATCACGTTGATCGATTTGCGAATGCTGAACCAGCCCTGCATCCCAGGAATGAATCCCACTTGATCATGGTGAATAATTCTTTTTATATGCTGTTGAATTCGATTTGCTAGTATCTTATTGAGAATTTTTGCATCCATATTCATCAGAGATATTGGCCAGTAGTTCTCTTTTTTTACTGGGTCTCTGTCTGGTTTAGGAATCAAAGTAATACTGGCTTCATAGAATGAGTCTGGAAGTTTTCCTCCCCTTTATATTTCTTGGAATAGCTTGAGAAGGATAGGTATGATCTCTGCTTTAAACGTCTGGTAGAACTCCCCTGGGAAGCCATCTGGTCCTGGACTCCTATTTGTTGGGAGATTTTTGATAACCGATTCAATTTCTTCGCTGGTTATGGGTCTGTTCAAGCTTTCTATTTCCTCCTGATTGAGTTTTGGAAGAGTGTGGGTGTTTAGAAATTTGTCCATTTCTTCCAGGTTGTCCAATTTGCTGGCATATAATTTTTCATAGTATTCCCTGATAATTGTTTGTATCTCTGAGGGATTGGTTGTAATAATTCCATTTTCATTCATGATTTTATCTATTTGGGTCATCTCCCTTTTCTTTTTGAGAAGCCTGGCTAGAGGTTTGTCAATTTTCTTTATTTTTTCAAAAAACCAACTCTTGGTTTCGTTGATCTGCTCTACCGTTTTTTTAGATTCTATATTGTTTATTTCTGCTCTGATCTTTATTATTTCTCTTCTTCTGCTGGGTTTAGGCTGCCTTTGCTGTTCTGCTTCTATTTCCTTTAGGTGTGCTGTTAGATTTTGTATTTGGGATTTTTCTTGTTTCTGGAGATAGGCCTGGATTGCAACGTATTTTCCTCTCAGGACTGCCTTCGTTGCGTCCCAAAGCGTTTGGATTGTTGTATTTTCATTTTCGTTTGTTTCCATATATTTTTTAATTTCTTCTCTAATTGCCTGGTTGACCCACTCATTCGTTAGTAGGGTGTTCTTTAACCTCCATGCTTTTGGAGGTTTTCCAGACTTTTTCCTGTGGTTGATTTCAAGCTTCATAGCATTGTGGTCTGAAAGTATGCATGGTATAATTTCAATTCTTGTAAACTTATGAAGGGCTGTTTTGTGACCCAGTATATGATCTATCTTGGAGAATGTTCCATGTGCACTCGAGAAGAAAGTATATTCTGTTGCTTTGGGATGCAGAGTTCTAAATATATCTGTCAAGTCCATCTGATCCAATGTATCATTCAGGGCCCTTGTTTCTTTATTGACTGTGTGTCTAGATGATCTATCCATTTCTGTAAGTGGGGTGTTAAAGTCCCCTCCAATGACCACATTCTTATCAATAAGGTTGCTTATGTTTATGAGTAATTGTTTTATATATCCGGGGGCTCCGGTATTTGGCGCATAGACATTTATAATAGTTAGCTCTTCCTGATGGATAGACCCTGTGATTATTATATAATGCCCTTCTTCATCTCTTGTTACAGCCTTTAATTTAAAGTCTAGTTTGTCTGATATAAGTATGGCTACTCCAGCTTTCTTTTGGCTTCCAGGAGCATGATAAATAGTTCTCCATCCCCTCACTCTCAATCTAAAGGTGTCCTCAGATCTAAAATGAGTCTCTTGTAGACAGCAAATAGATGGGTCTTGTTTTTTTATCCATTCTGATACCCTATGTCTTTTAGTTGGTGCATTTAATCCATTTACATTCAGTGTTATTATAGAAAGATACGGGTTTAGAGTCATTGTGATGTCTGTATGTTTTATGCTTGTAGTGATGTCTCTGGTACTTTGTCTCACAGGATCCCCCTTAGGATCTCTTGTAGGGCTGGTTTCGTGGTGACAAATTCCTTCAGTTTTTGTTTGTTTGGGAAGACCTTTATCTCTCCTTCTATTCTAAATGACAGACTTGCTGGATAAAGGATTCTCGGCTGCATATTTTTTTCTGTTTAGCACACTGTAGATATCGTGCCAAGCCTTTCTGGCCTGCCAAGTTTCAAAGGAGAGATCAGTCACGAGTCCTATAGGTCTCCCTTTATATGTGAGGGCACGTTTATCCCTTGCTGCTTTCAGAATTTTCTCTTTATCCTTGTATTTTGCCAGTTTCACTATGATATGTCGTGCAGAAGATCGATTCAAGTTACGTCTGAAGGGAGTTCTCTGTGCCTCTTGGATTTCAATGCCTTTTTCCTTCCCCAGTTCAGGGAAGTTCTCAGCTATAATTTGTTCAAGTACCCCTTCAGCACCTTTCCCTCTCTCTTCCTCCTCTGGGATACCAATTATGTGTATATTATTTCTTTTTAGTGTATCACTTAGTTCTCTAATTTTCCCCTCATACTCCTGGATTTTTTTATCTCTCTTTCTTTCAGCTTCCTCTTTCTCCATAACTTTATCTTCTAGTTCGCCTATTCTCTCCTCTGCCTCTTCAAGCCGAGCTGTCGTGGTTTCCATTTTGTTTTGCATTTCGTTTAAAGCGTTTTTCAGCTCCTCGTGACTGGTTCTTAGTCCCTTGATCTCTGTAGCAAGAGATTCTCTGCTGTCCTGTATACTGTTTTCAAGCCCAGCGATTAATTTTATGACTATTATTCTAAATTCACTTTCTGTTATATTATTTAAATCCTTTTTGATGAGTTCATTCGCTGTTGTTATTTCCTGGAGATTCTTCTGAGGGGAATTCTTCCGTTTGGTCATTTTGGATAGTCCCTGGAGTGGTGAGGACCTGCAGGGCACTTCCCCTGTGCTGTGGTGTATAACTGGAGTTTGTGGGCGGGGCTGCAGTCCGACCTGATGTCTGCCCCCAGCCCACCGCTGGGGCCACAGACTGGTGTGTGCCTTCTCTTCCCCTCTCCTAGGGGCGGGATTCACTGTGGGGTGGTGTGGCCCGTCTGGGCTACTTGCACACTGCCAGGCTTGTGTTGCTGGGGATCTGGCGTATTAGCTGGGGTGGGTAGGCAAGGTGCACGGGGGGTGGAGGGGCAGGCTTAGCTCGCTTCTCCTTAGGTGATCCACTCCAGGAGGAGCCCTGTGGCAGCGGGAGGGAGTCAGATCCGCTGCCGGAGGTTTGGCTCCGCAGAAGCACAGAGTTGGGTGTTTGCGCGGAGCGAGCAAGTTCCCTGGCAGGAACTGGTTCCCTTTGGGATTTTGGCTGGGGGATGGGCGGGGGAGATGGCGCTGGCGCCTTTGTTCCCCGCCAAGCTGAGCTCTGCCGTCTGTCCGGGGGCTCAGCAGCTCTCCCTCCCTTTGTCCTCCAGCCTTCCCGCTTTCCGAGCAGAGCTGTTAACTTATGACCTCCCAGACGCTAAGTCGCGCTTGCTGTCAGAACACAGTCCGTCCGGCCCCTCCGCTTTTGCCAGCCAGACTCGGGGGCTCCGCTTGGCCGGCGAGCCGCCCCTCCGCCCCGGCTCCCTCCCGCCAGTCCGTGGAGCGCGCACCGCCTCGCAGCCCTTCCTACCCTCTTCTGTGGGCCTCTCATCTGCGCTTGGCTCCGGAGACTCCGTTCTGCTAATCCTCTGGCGGTTTTCTGGGTTCTTTAGGCAGGTGTAGGTGGAATCTAAGTGATCAGCAGGACGCGCGGTGAGCCCAGCGTCCTCCTACGCCGCCATCTTCCGGACTCTCCCTCGATATATTTTTTTAATTTCTTCTTAATTGTCTGGTTGATCCATTCATTCTTTAGTAGAATGTTATTTAATCTCCATGCATTTGGAGGCTTTCCAAATTTTTTCCTGTGCTTGATTCCAAGTTTCATAGCATTGTGATCAGAAAATATGCATGGTATGATCTCAATTCTTTTATATGTGTGGAGGACAGTTTTGTGACCCAGTATGTGATCTAAGTTGGAGAATGTTCCATGTGCACTCAGAAAGAATGTATATTCTCCTGCTTTTGGATAAGAAAGTTCTGAATATATCTGTCAAGTCCATCTGGTCCAGTGCAGCATTCACGGCCATTGTTTCTTTATTGATTTTTTTGCCACGATAATCTGTCCATTGCTGTGGAGAAGATCTATTCCTGTTAAATTTGAAGGGAGTTGTCTGTACCTCCTGGATTTGGATGTCCATTTCATTCCCCAAATTAGGGAAGTTCCCAGCTATAATTTACTCAAGTAAACCTTCTGCCCCTTTCTCTGTTTCTTATACTTATGAAACTCCTATGAATCGGGTATTATTACATTTCATTGAATCACTTAGTTCTTTAATTCTCCCCTTGTGGTACATGTAGTATTTTATTAGCTCTCTTTTTCTTGGCTTCATCACTTTCCATAATTTTGTCTTCTATTTCAGTTAACCTCTGTCCTGCCTCCTCCATCCTTGCTGTCACTGCAACTAGTTTATTTTGCACTTCATTTATAGCATTTCTTAATTCATCATGACTATTTCTTAGTTCCTTGATGTCTGCAGCAATAGATTCTCTGCTGTCTTCTCTGCTTCTTTCAAGCCCAGATGTTTATCTTATGATTCTTATTCTAAATTCTTGCTCAGTTCTATTGTTTATATATGTTTTGAGCAGTTCTCTAGCTTTCATTTCTTCCTGGAATTTCTTTTGAGAATTCTTCTGTTTCATCATATTGGCTAGTTTTCTGTCCCTTATGTGCTTTAATAGCTTGTTAAGAGTCCTGCATCTGTGAGCACTACTATATTAAAAAGGGGCCATGCACTGTCCAGGGCCTGGCCCTTTAGAAGGTGTTTTTGGAGTGTGTTTCATGCTCTCCATTCTTGTGACTCCGGTTGCTTTATCTCCCTACTAATAGTGGTGGTTTGGGCCTTCCACCAGGTGTGCTTTGTTTGTTGAAGTGTACCTGGGGGAAAAAAATTAAAAAATGGATAGTGGTGGTGGAAGAGGCCTTATCCCATACAAAAATAAATGACAGGGCAGTGAAAAGGAAAAGGAAAAAAAATTGACCAGGCCGAGAATCAGAGAAACTATATGGCTTAGTCCAGAGAGAGGAAAATAAGAAGATACAAGTATAAAAAGAAGAGATAAAATTGTCTGCTGAAACAAACCAACAGCCAGAATAACCAGACTAGAGAAGGGAAGATATAAGAGGAAAAAAAGGATGAAAAAATATAAATCTCTAAATAAAATAAGAAGAATTGGCAAAGAATCAAATCAGAGAATGCAAAACCACTAGACCGATATCTGACAGTGTCTTGGAGCTGGTGGCTGCGCTGGTCTGGAGGAAGGACTTTCTGGTTCTGTCACTGTGAATCTTGCTCTGTTAGATATGCAGTTACCAGGCACAGAGGGGCGTGGTTTGGTGTAGGTGAGTCTTGCCTCCACTGTAGGCCTGTTGCCCCTTCCCTGAAACCCCACATTTTTGGTGATGGGAGAAAATTGGAGACACCCCAGTCTCTCCTCCCTGGAATGGGTGTCCCAAATCACTCTGTTATGGCCTTATTCACATTGCCATGTGTGCACAAGAGGGCCAGTTGTGTTCTGCTCCACAGTCTCCCATGCCTCCCAGGTTCTTGGCTGGGATTCAAACCCTGATGTCTTAAAGGATCCTGCTCTGTGGGTCCTGGATCCAGGGAAATGCCACTCCACCCAGCCTGCCATCAAAGGGCCTCTGGTTGGTTGGGTGGCCTGCAGAGTCTTTTGTCCTTGGAATGGCTATTTGCCTTCTTCCCACAGCACCCAAGGAGAAGACTGTTTACTCTGACTGCATCTGGCAGCTAGCTACTGAGCTTGGGGCTGCCTCTCCACCTCCCTAGGCACATGAACAGGTTGGAGAAAGCCCCA
Organism: Panthera uncia; assembly: GCF_023721935.1. Classification (NCBI taxonomy): domain Eukaryota; kingdom Metazoa; phylum Chordata; class Mammalia; order Carnivora; family Felidae; genus Panthera; species Panthera uncia. The sequence goes on from NC_064817.1 coordinate 100,367,912, forward strand.
CAGTTAGAAATTTGTTCTTTCTCCATTTTTTCCATTCCCCGGTATGTGATTTTTCTCTTGTCCAAATGTAATCCTACACTTCCGCAGCCTCTCTTTCTCTTCCTTTTGTCTCTCCACAGAAAGGGATCCCTCCCCTCTCTGCCTACCCCACCCATTTTATCTCTTCAGTTCATAATCACACACTTATGACCTGCCACATTGTCCCTGTGGGCCCCTGGAGGTGTTTCTGTCACTCTGTAGCCCAGAATCCTGGAATTCCAATCTTCTGACCTCAATACTGTTGTATTTGAGGGATGAGGGAACTTCAGGTCCCCCTACTTCTCCACTATGTTCCTAAGATTCTTTTCCTAATAAAAATTGAATAGCCAGAATACTCTAATATATGAACATTTTTGGTTAATAACTGTTTTATTGTAGATCATTAAAATTCTTTATAACTCTCTTATGCCAAGATAATAATCTAATTTATTAAAATATTCAAATTAGGTGACCACATAGATCAAAGGTGGTTTCTAATTTCATGTGATCTTCACTTTTCAACTAGTTTGTTTTAACATTATGAAGAAACTTCTTCCTTTTTCCTTTTGCTACCTGACATTAAGGACTTTCTTTGATGAGTCATTAATATAAGTAGTTGTTAATCATTATTAATCCATGTTACACAATAAAGGAGGAAAACTAAACATTATTTTCATAGCATACTGCATTAATTGGCTGAGTAATAAAATTGTTTATAGACAATATTTATACCTAAAGATTTTTACATCTTTTAAAACAAATCTTCAAAAATAATATGCAAGTATAGCTCTTCCGGGGAAGATGACAAGTAGGAGGATTCTAAGCTCACCTCACCGCATAGATACACATAGATATACCCACATCAGTGTAAGTAACCTAGACAACTACCCGAATATTGGCAGAACAGACTCCCCACAGCTAATCTTTGAGAAGAGACCACATTGAAAGTTGTAGAAAGGGCATAGATGAGGTCAGGGACCAAACTGAACTAGGGGACTGTCCACTGAATGAAGGGACATCACAAGTATGGAGAAGGGAGAGGAGCAGACCCCATCCAAGGAACCCCAGGCATGGGCGAGTCACAATGGAAAACTGAATCCCCATAACATGTGGCTTTGTAAACCAATGGGGCTTAACTTCGTGAGCTTCTACAATCAGTGGGGCTTAATATCTGGGTTCTTTTTTTAATTTTTTAAAAATCTTTATTTATTTTTTGAGAGAGAGAGAGAGAAAAAGAGAGACAGAGTGTGTGCAGGGGAGGAACAGAGAGAGAAGGAGATGCATAATCTGAACGAAGCAGCCTCCAGTCTCTGAGCTGTCAGCACAGACCCCGACGTGGGGCTTGAGCCCACAAACTGCGAGATCATGACCTGAGCCGAAGTCGGATGCTTAACCAACTGAGCCACCCAGGCACCCCTTAACATCTGGATTCTAAAAATCAACAGCTTGCTTCTGGGAGAGGCAGAGGAAAATATGAAATTGAGTTGCTTCCCGCAAAGAGATAGTATAACAAGCAACCTTGCTAAAAAAAATTGCATAGAAGCAATTTTGTTTGAAAACACCAGGAGTATGTGGAAAAAAGTTTTATTTACTAATCTCAGAACATATGCTGGGAAGGCAAGGATCTTTAGGAGACTTCTCCAAGAACAAAAGAGCTGGAGGGTGCCATTTTCTTCCCCTGAAGTCTATATATGGACACCTGTGGGAACTAGTGGAAACGCTCTCCATCTATATTACAAACAACATGCCCGCTCCTGTACTCTCCTGTGGACCGGCCACCTCCAACCTGCCTTTGGCAGGTGTTCTCCAAAGCAGCTCCAGATCCAGCCCCACAAAAGACCAGCAAGCACCTTGCTAACACCATGAGCCCTGCCCCACATTCTCCTGCAGACCTGCCCATCCAACATGTCCAACACAGAAGTCCATCCAAAGTTATGCCACAAGCATGGCTTGTGCAAAAAACCTGAGAGTGAACAGCATCACCCCAAAGTTACTCCTGTGTTGGAAAGAGGGGAAGAAAACTACACATATCAGCTCCATTGTGACCCCAGCCATGGGCTAGGGGCAGATATATGATGTGAATGTAAGTTTGCCCACCAACAAAAGTCTCTCAGGGGACAACACAAGGAGAGCATACTGCAGTTCCTTATGATTGCAGCACTGGCAAATGCCTGTCAGACACAATTCAATCCCAAAGCAGTCTCATACTGACACATTAACGACACAGGGACCAAACCCTGCTCACAACAGGCAAAGATATCCATTGCAGATGACTAAACTGAAGGCAAACCTTGTTTAGCCAATATAAGGCACACACAACATACATAAAAGACACCCCTGAAGTGACAGTTTCTGGGGAATAAGGGACATCACACTATAGGAACTTTTCTTCATTAGGCCACTACTTTCAAGAGAAGGAGACATATCTGACTTATCTAACACATAGAAACAGACACAAAGATTTAGTTAGAATGAGGATCCAGTGGAAGATTTCATAAATGAAAGAAAAGAACAACATCAGAGCAAAACAGCTATGTGAAATGGAGGTAAGTAATATGCCTGTTAGAGAATTTAAAGCAACGGCCATAAAGTTACTCATTGGACTGGATAAAAGAGTGGGCAATCTCAGTGAGACTCTTAATAAAGAGATAAGAATAAAAAAGAACCAATCAGTGATGCAGAATTCAATAACTGACATTAAAAATACACTAGAGGGAATAAATAGTAAACTAGAAGAATCAGAAGAATGAATCAGTGATCGGGAAGACAGAGTAATGGAAAGCAATCAAACTGAACAGGATAAAGAAAAAAAGAAAAACAAAATACCAGAATAGATTAAGGGAACTCAGTAACATCATCAAATGCAATAATTATCACATAATAAGTATCACAGAAGGAGAAAAGAGAAAAAAAGGGGCAGCAAATTTATTTTAACAAATAAGCTAAAAACTTCTATAATATGGGAAAGGAAACAAAAATCCAGATAGAGGAGGCACAGAGAACCCCCCCCCCCAGAAAATCAACCCAAAGACATCCACACCAAGACACATAGTGATTAAAATAACAAAAAAAGTAGCAATAAAGAGAGAATTTTAGGGGAGACTGGGTGGTTAAGTTGGTTGAGAGTCTGACACTTGATTTCGGCTCAAGTCATAATCTCATAGTTTGTGAGATTGAACCCCATGTTAGGCTCTGTACTAACAGTACAGAGCTGCTTGGAATTCTCTCTCTCCCTTTCTCTCTGCCCATCCCCTCATTATCTCTCTGTCTCTCAAAATAAATAAATAAACTTCAAATAAAGAGAGAGAATTTTCAAAGCAGCAAGGGAAAATAAAATATTTACATAAAAAGGAAACCCCCAAGGCTATCAGCTGTTTTTTTTTTTTTTCAGAAGAAATTTTGTAAGCCAGAAGGGAATGGCATGATATATTCAAAGTGCTGAAATGAAAAAAAAAAAAAACAAAAAAAACCTGTAACCAAGAATACTCTATCCAGCAAGGCTATCATTCAGAATAAAAAGAGAGATAAAGGGTTTCCCAGACCAAGAAGTTAAAAGAATTTATCTCCATTAAACCAGCCTTATAAGAAATGTTAAAGGGAATTCTTTGAGTGGAAAGGAAAGACCAGAAGCAGGAGTAAGAAAATTAGAAAGTGAAAAAGCAGTAAAATCAAGTACACCTATAAAAATCAGTCAAATGATTCACCAAATAAAAGATGTGAAGTATAACACCACATAGCTAAAAATGTGCAGGGAAAGAGAATAAAAATTTAGTGCTTTTAGAATGGGTTCAAACTTAAGTGATCAACTTAATACAGACTGCCATATGCATAAATTGTTATATATAAACCTAAGGGCAACCATAAATAAAAATTGGCAATAAATATTCAAAAAATAAAGAGAAAGGAATCCAAGTATATATCTAAAGAAAGACATCAAATGACAAGAGAAGAGAGCAAGAGAAGAAAGTAACAGAGAAGAACTACACAAACCATTGTAAAATGAAAAATGGCAGTAAGTACATACCTATCTATAATTACTTTGAATGTAAATGAAATAACTCTCCAAACAAGACATAGGATGACTAAATGGATAAAAATGCAAGACCCTTATACACACTGCCTACAAGATATTCTTTTCAGGCATAAAGGCACATGCAGACTGAAACTGAAAGGATAGAAATTAATTTAACATGCAGATGGAAGTGAAAAGTAAGCTGGGGTAGTAATATTTGAATGAGACAAACTAGACCTTAAGACAAAGACTCTAATAAGGGACAAAGAGGAATACTATATAATAGTCATAAGAGGAATAAACCAACAAGAAGTTACCATTTATAACTTAATTTATAAGTTATAAATTTATAAGTAATTTATAAGTTATAATTATAAATACTTATGCACTCAAGATGGGAGCACCCAAATACATAAAGCAGCTATTAACAAACATAAAAGAAATAATCAACAGTAATACAATAACAGTAGGGGACCTTAACCCTCAATTTACATTAATGGATAGATTAACCAAACAGAAAATCAAAGAAGTAACAGTGCCTTTGAATGACATGCTGGACCAGATGGGTGCAACAGGTATATTTGGAGTCTTCCTTCCTAAAACAGAATACTCATTCTTTTCCTTTAAAAAAATATTTATTTTGAGAAAGAGAGAGAGTGCCAGCAGGGGAGGGGCAGAAAGGGAGAGGGAGAATCCTAAGCAGGCTCCATGCCACCAGCACAGAGGCCCATGTGGAGCTCGAACTCATGAACCATGAGATCATGACCTGAACCAAAACTAGAAGTTGGACACTTAACTGACTGAGCCACCCAAGTGCCCCACATTCTTTTCAAGTGCACATGGAACATTGTCCAGAAAAGGCAACAAAACAAGTTTCAACAAATTAAAAAATATTGAAGTTATATCATGCATTTTTCTAAGCCACAGCAGTGTGAAACTAGAAATCAACCACACACACACACACACACACACACACACAGACACACACACACACACATCTAAAAGAACACAAGTACATGGAGGCTAAATAACATACTACTAAACAATGACTGGATCAACTAAGAAATCAAAGATGAAATAAAAAAATACATGGAGACAAATGAAAATAAAAACACAGTGGTCCAAAATCTTTGGGATGCAGTAAGCTGTTGTAAGAGAGAATAGGCCTACCTGAAGAAACAAGGACATTTTCAAAGAAGCAACCTAACCTCACACCTAATGAAACTAGGAAAAGAACAACACACATCCACAGCTTGTAGAAGGAAAAATATACATGTATTACAGTAGAGGAGCTAAGATGGCAAAGTAGTAGGTTTGTCTCATCCTTCAAAAACAACTAGATAACTATCAAATCATTCTAAATACTGAAGAAATTGACCTGAGGGCTGACAGAACAAACTGTACAACTAGAAGGAGATAAGATGCCACATCAAGGAAGGTAGGACGTACAGAAATGTGGTTTAGGGGAGAAACAGATCACTGGTGCTGCAGAGGGGAGGGAGCCCTGGTCTCAGAGAAAGGTGAGAGAGAGTGGAGTACAAACAAATATACACAAGGAGAATACTTCCCCAAAGCCACTAGCTGGAAAAATGAGAGGGGCTGATTTTTGTGAGTTTTTGCAACCAGTAGCGCTCAGAGACTTAAGTTTTAAAGGTTGGTGGGCTTGGCTGGGATAGAGCCCTGAGGGTGCTGCCCTACTCCTGGAGAGAATGCAGGCAAACAACCCTGGAGTAGACAACACAATAGGAGGGTTGCCTAAGGCATATGGGGGAGAGAGTGTTCACTCTTCCTGGAGCACATCTGTAAGAGGTGGCATTCATTCACAGAGAGCCTCTCCAGGGACAAAGGAGCTGATGGGCACCTTTTCCCTCTTCAACCCCTCAGCATAGGTGCAGAGACACCTGATGAGGGCACCTAACTCAGACACTGGCTATTTATCCTTCTTTACTTCAAATCACATGCCTCTGCACTCTGGCATGACTGTTGGTGAGGTGAGACCCTCCTCCATCAGACCAGTGCAGAACTCTGTCACAGGGCGTCCCTAAAGTTTAGAGTTATAAAACTCAGCAGGCTTGGCTGAGATAGAGCCCAAAGTGCATGGAGCTGCTCCAGTCAGGTAAGCAACCTGGAGACAGTGTGAAAACAGTGATCTGAAAAATGCCTGGGATGCAAGAGGGGAAATTATTTTTTTCTTCCAGGAGTGCCTCCCTGAGAGCAGTAAGCACAGAGACCCCTCTCCAGAGATAAAGGAACTGGTTGGTGCCATTTCCCTCCCCTTCTCCCTCAGCATAAACAAACTTCAGTAAACAGCTCAGCTCCAACACTGGCTGCCTAACCTGCTTACACTAAGTCCTGCCCCACTGGATTTTCCTGGTACTGCTTTTCTCAGGCAACTGTGCCTAAGGCCTAGTGCAGTGGATTCTTTCCCCCAGAAGACCAGCATAAACCCCTGCACACACCACATCTCCCAACAAGAGAGTTCTGTAAGGCTTCAGTTCAGGTGGAAGGAGCACCAGGTCTCATTTAACAAGAAGACCAGAGCACACCTAGTTAAAACTTGCCACACTCTGGTCAAGGTTCCAACACTCCCCACTGCAGGCAATGAGAGTCTCGGCAGACCACTGACCTGAAAGGAAACAGCAGCCAAAACATAGCAGCAGAGTGCATGTAGCACACAACAGAGATATGCCCTGAAGCACCAGGCCCTCAACACTATATGACCTCTTCCTCATAAAGACATTACTCTCAGGAACAGGAAGCATAAATGCTTTTCTAACAGAGACGAAGACAGAGACTTAGACAAAACACCAAGATGAAATCATTTATCCCCAAAAAAAGAAGAAGGAAAGGTCATGCCTAGAGATCTAATTAAAACAGATATATGTAATATGCCTGATGGAGAATTTAAAGCAATAATCATAAGGATATTCACTGGGCTTGAGAAAAGCATGGAAGACATCAGAGAGACCCTAACCCAAAAAACTCTACTAAAAATTGGCTAGAATTGATAAATGAGTTCAGTAAAGTCATAGGATACAAAATCAATGTAGAGATGTTTTGCGTTTCTAGACACCAATAATGAAGCAGCAGAAAGAGAAATCAACAAATCAATCCCATTTATAATTGCACCAAACCCATAAGATACCTAGGGATAAACTTTATGATAAACGTAAAGGATCTGTACTCATAACACTATGAAACACTGTTGAAAGAAATTGACAATGACACAGAGAAATGGAAAGACATTCCATGCTCATGGATTAGAAGAACAAAATTGTTAAAATGTCTATATAACCCAAAGGAATCTACACATTTAATGTAATCCCTATCAAAAGTACCACCAGCATTTTCCCACAGAGTTAGAACAAATAATCCTAACATGTGTATGGAACCACAAAAGACCCTGAAGAGTCAAAGCAATCTTGAAAAAGCAACGCAAAGCTGAAGGATCACAATTCTGGACTTCAAGTTATACTACAAAGCTGTAGTCATCAAGGCAGTATGGTACTGGCACAAATACATATGCACAAATACAATGGGACAGAATAGAAAACCCAGTAATTGACCCACAACTGTATCTTCAACAAAGCAGGAAATAATATGCAATGGAAAAAAGATGGTCTCTTTTAAAAATGGTGCTGGGAAATCTAGATAAACTCAGAAACAGAGAGAGAGAACTCAAATAAATAAAATCAGTAATGAAAGAGGAGAAGCAATAACCAAGTTCACAGAAATACAAAAGATTATAAGAGATATTATGAAAAAACTTAAATGCTAACAAATTAGGCAACCTAGAAGAAATGGATAAATTCCTAGATTCATAAACTCTCAAAACTAGAAAAATATAAAATTAGGATAGACCTGATTAGCAGCAATGAAATGAAATCAGTAATCAAAAAACTCCCAAAAAACAAAAGTCAAAGATCAGATGGGTTCACAGGTGAATTCTATCAAATACTTAAAGAAGCGTTAATACCTATTCTTTTCAAAACATTTCAAAAAATAGACGAGAAAGAAAAGCTGTCAAATTCATTCTATGAGACCAGCAAAAAATCATTAAAAAAATAGAGAGAACCACAGGTCAATATATCTGATGAACATAGATGCAAAAATCATGAAGAAAATTATAGCAATCCAAATCCAACAATACATTTAAAAAGTAATTCACCATGATCAAGTAGAATTATTCCTTGGATGCAAGGATGGCTCTATATTTGCAAATCAATCATGTGATCAATCACATCAAGAAAAGAAAGGATAAAAAAACCACATGATCATTTTAGTAGATGCAGAAAAAGCATTTGACACTTATAGTAAATGATAGATCAGATAAATGAGAGGATGGGAAGTAAATAGTAAGAGCCTATGGGGTGTGGTCTAAAAAACCTATTATGGTAAATGCCAGCTTTCACTCAAAATAATGGAAGTTTCACTGTAGGATCACTCTGGGGATAAATTATAATTGTGTAGAAATTTTGCTGAGTTTCTTAGTCACTCAGTTTTGTGAACTAAGGTCACAGTGATTTATCTGCTTTCTCTTTAATGGTTTTTATATATCTGAAATCATAAAGACACGCTCAAAGTTTGCAGCATGTTTTAAAAATGAATGAAATATTGAGTTGTGATATTATGATTCATAATAAGAAATATATATTTAGTCTTCATCCCAGTTTCTGAAACAGAGCTTCTAAAACTCTTGGAACTACCTAAGTGAAGAGAGCTGCTACTTACTGTGTTTTTATGTTAATGAGATGCCTTTTGCATTGTACCTAATGCTGGGGGCTGTTTGCCAGGGAAACCAACCATATGATTAGTTGGTTGGAACTTTTAGTCTCGTCTCCAGACTCCTTGGAGGAGAGAGGGGCTGGAGTTTGAACTGAGAGCCAAGGGTCAATGATTTAATCAACCACGGTTATGTAATGAGACATCCAAATAAACCCAAAAGAATGAGGTTAAGAGAACTTCCAGGTTGATGAACATGTGGAATTGCTGAGAGAGTGACACACCCAGAGAGGGCAGGAAAGCTCCATGCCCTTTCCCCATACCATGCCCTATGCACCTGTTCCATTTGGTTGTTCCAGAGGTATATCCTCTTATAATAAACCAGTGATCTAATAAGTAACATGTTTGTCTGAGTTCTGTGAGCTGCTTTAGCAAATTTATCAAACCTGAGGATGAGGTCATGGGAACCTCTGATTTATAGCTAGTCAGTCAGAAGTGACAGGTAACAACCTGGACTTGTGACTGGTACCAGAAATCCAAGGAATTGGTCGTTGGAAACTTCAATCTATAGCCACTTGGTCAGAAGCAAAAATGACAACCTGGGCTTTGGATTGGTGTCTGAAGTGGGGAGGGAAATCTTATAGGAGTGAAACCTTAACCTGTGTATTTTATGCTATCTTTAGGTAGATAGTGTGAGAATTAAGTTAAATTGCAGGACACCAAGCTGGTGTTGGTGAATCACCTGTTGGAGGTATGGGGAAACCCATTCCCACAATGAAACTGGGCTTAGAAACATGGATCAACAGCCATCTAAAATATATTTTTGATTTTTTTATATACGTGTATTCCTAGTAACTTCAATTATTTTGCTAGGAATTTATCAGTTTTCTCATAATTATTTTATATTTGTATTTTGAAATGGCTTGTATGAATTAGGGAGAGGTCAGTCTGAATGAGTTCATTTGATGAGTGTTTATTAAGAACCTACTCTGTGCTAGGCACTGCTGCAATTTCTAGATATAGAGCAGTGAACAAACATGGCAAACGTGACTACCAATGTGAGGCATAGTCAGAATTTCATAACATATAATTTTCTATTATGTAATTCAAAAGAAACTAAAAGATTGACGATTGGAGTCCTTTGACAAAACATATTTTAACAAAAACATAATTTAAAGTTACATTATTGATGTTATGTATTTAAATTTCTTAGATAAATGCAATTTCTTAAATGTTCAAATATCCAATATGCCTTAGGGATTCATTAGAAAGAGACTAGGCCATAGATTTTGATTAATGAGTAAAAAATGTGTGTTAATAGGGCGTTGATTTCTTTAATGAATAGATTGGTTGAAATGGTAAAAGTTATATTATTGGTATTTTGTTGAATAATTGATATATGAAAGTCATTGCACATCAAATACATTATCTATTCATGGCTTTAATAACCATTGAGGTATATGGTATTCCTATTCACTTTTTAAATATAAGGATACAGGTTTACAGAGATTAAGTACCTTGTCCAAGATCTCAAAATTAGTAAATGGCAGAGCCAGATGTAACCTACTACATTATTAAGTTACTTTACTTTTTTTTTTTTTTATCTAAACCATTCAGTGACACACTTTCATTGGTCTCCATCTATCACATGGTCATCTTTCAGAAGGTTCTACTCTCTTTCTCTCTCTGTGACAAAAGTACCTAGAAGAGAGGGATCCAGTTCTCAGTTTCCTCAGTCATCTCTACTCCTAAGAATAGACTGTCAGGGAGATTTCAACTATCACTTCTCACACTTCTCTCCCTTTCATTCAGACAAAAGTTCCTTCCTGAAATATGGCAACAATCTCTCACTAAATGCTCACCAAGTAATGCTTGTTTCTGACTGATATTATTGACCAGTAATGTGGGGCTAATACTAGAAAGAATCATGAAATAATATCTGTGCTAGATATTATGCTACCACTTTTCAAAAATTATTACACTTATTTTCCATCACATATTTGTGTTAGATACTATTAATATGCTTTTTCTAGGAAACTAAGAGTCTGAGTTTCAAAGAGATTAAGTAACTCACCAAAGGCCACACAAATAGTAAATGATGGAACCAGAAGGTAATGGAAGTAATGAAATGTAATGCAATAGAGGAAGAGAAAGCTGGACTGAAATATATGTCCAAAAGACAAAGTGCAATTAGAGTTTGAATATATAATTTGAACATATTTAATGTAAAATATTTTCATGAAGCCTCTACAAATGGGAGTGGGAGTAGGATAGCTAGATACTATGGAAATTTCTTTTCCTAATAAGATTAGAACAATAATCCAAAAGAAAAATTATACAGATATTTAATGCTTCAATAAGCATATTTTAAACAATAGGTAAGTATTGTGTTGACAAGGAGATGTAAACCAGAGATATTATTATTCAATATAAAGATTTACAATTAGAGGTATAACATAACTGTTGCATTTTGTCAAAAATGTTACTCTTTGGAAGTATACTGCTGATATTATTCTTTGAATTTTAATAATAACGTGGATATTGATTATGCCAATACTATAGTTTTTGTTTAAGTACCAAGGTCATGCATCTCTTAGGATTCACGTATTTCTAACATTGAGTAATAATTAAATTTTAATGCACAGTTACCTGTATTATCTCATTTTATTGTGGCAATCACCCTATCTATATATCCATACTTGTGTGTGTGTGTGTGTGTGTGTATGTGTATGTGTGTGTGTGTAGGAAGACATATATATGTAAACTCTGTGCCTTTTCCAAAGCTGGAATATGTACATTATATGTAAATATAAATATAAATATAAATAAATATAAATATAAATATAAATAATCTCCATATTCCAGCTTTGGAAAAAATGAAGAAGTTAACATGTCCGATATCACACAGTTAGTAAAGGATAGATCCATGATTTGTAAAGTGTACATTTTGTACATTCTGCAGCTCAGGGAAGGTTTGTTTGCTCAAAGTAGAGATCCAGTAAGGGGAGAAGTTCCAGAGGGCCCATATCTGCAATATTCTTTGCACATGTATTAGGCACTTACTGCCTGAGTTCAGACCCTCATTATTTTTGTGTGAATTATTGCAAGTCTTTATGTAATACCTCTCATTTGTTCTAGCTCTAGTCTAGATTCCATAGTGGAAAACATAATTTTTCTCTTAAAAGTCTTTAATTTTACCCCAATACTTACAAATTCAGATTCAAATTTTTATTGTGATAAATGACACTCTTCTTAATCTGACCACTATCTAGATTCACAATCTCATCATTCATTACTGACTCAAATGCTTTCTTTTTTTAAACAACATATCGTTTCCAATAACACACCATCCTGTAGGGGATAAGCTTAGGAATCCCCTGTGCTTACACCAATGGGTTAACAAGGCATAGAGAAATACAAAGCCATAAAACACTCACACCTGAGTTTTGGTAAACCAGATTGGCACCCCAAGAATAGGGGGTGCAAAGACACCTTGAGAATAGGGAGGCACAAAGATTCCAGGAATAGGGAGGTGCCAAGGCACCCAAAATAGGGACGAGGTGCAGAGCCCCCCACAATAGAGAGAGACAGGCAAGGGCTTGAAATAGAAATGGCACAAAGGTGCCCAACACATAGGAATAACAAGATTAGATATTCAGGCTGAAAGCACCTCAAGTTTAGTACTATAGCAGAAAGCTGCTTTCATAGGAGAATGGGGCCAGATTAGGTAAATTGGTGAATTGGACTATGGACCTCTGTGCTGCAGACAAAGCAGCCTAGAGCGGAGATGGTTAACAAAAGAAAAGGTGTCTTGTTAACCCTGAGGTTCTTCCCCCTATTTGTCTCATCCCCTAGGCTAGCAAAGATAAACGGGCACAATGCCTCCTGTTTTCTGTTAACAACCATCTACCCATCTGCCCAGTGCCCGGATTTTGTTTTATATTGACCCAAATCTCAGGCACTGTATATCTTCAAAACCCCCTTTTTTCCCCTCACGTCCTCAAGTTTATGTTCACAGTTTGTCTCTTTGTGAATGCTCATGTTTTTAAGCCTTCTGACCAGAATAAAAAGGAGGCGAGGACCCCTATTTGGGGCTCTTGTCTTTTCCAGGACATTAGCCATCTCTCACTTTAATCCTGTGTCCACTCTTTTGCTGGCCAAAAGAGAACTTTAGACTTAGAGTCTATGACACCATCCTACATTTAAATTGGATGCTTCAGACTTGAGGTTCTCAGCACTTTTCTCCACTAAAGAAAACTCCTACTTTTTTATTTTTTAAACCCAAGCATCACTTGTTCATGGAATATTTAATACACTTTACCCCAACCACAAGCAAAATAGTTGCCAATCCTCATGAAACATACTTCTACTTTTTTCACAGTGTTGCGATTGATTGCATCTATGTTTTTCCTTACTCTGAGTGACTAAGGAGAATGGGCTATATTTTATTAATTTCTATGCACTCAACTCATTGCAGAGTACATGACATGTAATAGACAGCAGATAAATATTTGTTAAATAAATAAGTGAAAAAAAGAATGGTGGATAGAAAGATGAATACTTTTTGAGAGATTATTCACACACAGTTAAAATATTTTTTATAAATAAAACTCTTAAAATAAATGATCATGAATTTGAAGTAGTTAAGCTCAAAATAATAGGATTTCTGAGTTTTCTTTTTTTTTACAGTTTAGTGTGGAATATACCTTCATTTCTTAAAATTTATAAATATATGATGTTTGGTAAGTACCAAAAATATCATTAAATAAGTGAAAATTTGGGATTACTAATGGATGGTATTCTTTATTCAATTATTTTGCCTTTGAATGGAGATAAGATTTATACTTAAAACATATGAGAATTGTCTTTATTTTACTGAAATGTTTACCATCTCCGTAATAAATAATGGGTTATAAATTATGATTTAAATCTCCATAGTGGCTAGATTGCTATTTAAGCTGGGCTTCCTGCTTTACAAATCATTAGTTGTAAATGATCAATCTATAATCTGCACTTTATTGTGACCCTTTGACATAATGAGAAATTAAATGTTGAGCATGGTTCCAGGACACATTCCTAAACAAGATGTTATGGAGTTCATTCCTTGACACTGTTTCTTTCTTTCTTTTTTTATATTTAAACTCAAGTTAGGTGTGCTTGGGTGGCTCAGTTGGTTAAGCGTCCGACTTTGGCTCAGGTCATGATCTCACGGTTCGTGAGTTCGAGCCCCACGTTGGGCTCTGTGCTGACAGCTCAAAACCTCCACCCTGCTTTGGATTCTATGTCTCCCTCTTTCCCTGCTCCTCCACGACTCATATTCTGTCTCTCTCTCTCTCTCAAAAATAAATAAACATTATTTTTTTAAATAATAAATAAATTCAAGTTAGTTAACATAGAGTGTAGTCTTGGTTTTAGGAGTAGAAGCCAGAGATTCATCTCTTACATATGACACCCAGTGCTCATCCCAAAAACTGTCCTCCTTAATGCCCATCACTCATTTAACCCATTCTCCAAACCATCTCCTCTCCAGAAACCCACAGTTTGTTCTCTGTATTTAAGAATCTATTATGGTTTGCTTTCCTCTTTGTTTTGTCTTATTTTCCTTCATTTTCCCTATCTCATCTGTTGTGTTTCCCAACTTCCAAACATAAGTGAAATCATATGAATCTGTCTTCTCTAATTTCACTTAGCATAATACACTCTAGTTCCATCCACGTTGTTACAAATGGCAACATTTTATTATTATTCATCATTTCATTATTCTTCCATAGTTTGGCTGTTTTTAGTGCTGCTATAAACATTGGGGACCATGTGCCCCTTTGAATCTGCATTTGTGTATGCTTTGGATAAATACCTATTAGTGGAATTGCTGGGTTGTAGGGTATTTCTATTTTTAGTATTTTGAGGAAACTCCATAATGTTGTCCAGAGTGGCTAGACCACTTTGCATTCCCACCAATAGTGCAAAAAGTGTTCACCTTTCTCCACTTCCTTTCCAACATCTATCATTTCCTGAGTTGTTAATTTTAGCCATTCTGACAGGGATGAGATGGTATGTTATTGTGGTTTTCATTTGTATTTCCCTGATGATGAGTGATGTCGATCATTTTTTCATGTGTCTGTTAGCCATCTGGATGTCTTTCCTTGGAAAAGTGTCTATTCATGTCTTCTGCCTATTTATTCACTGGACTATTTGATTTTTGAGTGTTGAGTTTGGTGAATTCTTTATAGGTTTTGGATACTAATCCTTTATCCAATATGTCATTTGAAAATGTCATCTCCCATTCTGTTGATTGTCTTTTAGTTTGGTTGATTGCTTCCTTCTCTGCGCAGAAACTTTTTACCTTGGTGAGGTCCCAATAGTTCCTTTTTGCTTTCATTTCCCTTACCTCCAGAGATGTGTCAAGTAAGAAGTTGCTCGGGCCGAAGTCAAAGAGGTTGCTTCCTGTTTTCTCCTGTAGGATTTTGATGTTTTTTGGTATTCCATTTAGGTCTTTCATCCAATTTGAATTAATTTTTTTGTATAGTGTAAGAAAGTGGTCCAGTTTCATTCTTCTGCAAGTCGCTGTCCAATTTTCCCAGAGCCATTTGCTGAACAGACTGTCTTTTTTCCATTGATACTCTTTCCTGTTTGTAAAAAAAAAATTAGTTGATCATACATTTGTGGGTCCATTTCTGGGTTCTCTATTCTATTCCACTGATCTATGTGTCTGTGTTTGTGCCAATACCATACTGTCTTGATGATTACAGCTTTTAAATACATCTTAAAGTCTGGAATTGTGACGCCTCCAGCTTTAGTTTTCTTTTTCAACATTACTTTAGCTATTCAGCTTCTTTTCTGGTTCCATACAAATTTTAGGATTTTTTTTGTTCTAACTCTGAAGAATGCTGGTGTTATTTTGATAAGGATTGCACTGAATGTGTAGATTGCTTTAGGAAGTATCCTCATTTTAACAATATTTGTTCTTCCAATCCATGTGCGTAGAATGTTTTTCCAATTCTTTGTGCCGTCTTCAATTTCTTTCATAAGCTTTCTATAGTTTTCAGCATACACATATTAAGTCTTCTGTTAGGTTTATTCCTAGGTATCTTATGGTTTTTTGTAAATTGTAAATGGGACCGATTCCTTAATATATCTTTCTGCTGCTTCATTATTGGTGTATAAAAATGCAACCAATTTCTGTACATGATTTTATATCATGCAAATGTGCTGAATTCAGATATCAGCTCTATCAGTTTCTTGGTGGAGTCTTTTGGGTTTTCCATGTAGAATATCATGTCATCTGTGAAGAGTGAAATTTTGACTTCTTACTTGATAATTTAGATGAATTTTATTTCTTTTTTGTTGTCTGATAGCTGAGGCTAGGAATTCCAGTACTATGTGGAACAACAGTGGTGAGAGTGGATATCCTTGTCGTGTTCCTAATCTAAGGGGGGGGGAAGATCTCAGTTTTTTCCCCGTTGAGGATGATATTAGCTGTGGGCCTTTCACATATGGCTTTTATGATGTTAATGTAATGTCTTTCTATCCCCTACTTCCTTCTTCCTTGAGGGTATTTTATCAAGAAAATATCCTTTTTCTGCATCCATTGAAAGGATCATGTGGTACTTATCCTTTTTTTATTGATGTCATATATCACATTGACTGATTTGCAAATATTGAACCAGCCTTGCAGCCCAGGAATAAACCCCACTTGATCATGGTGAATACTTCTTTTGATGTACGGTTTAATATGATTTGCTAGCATCTTGTTGAGAATTTTTGCATCCAGGCTCATCAGGGATGTTGGCCCGTACTTCTTTTTAGTGGGTTCTTTGTTTTTGCATTCAAGGTAATGCTGGCTTCATAGAATGAGTCTGAAAGCTTTCCTTTAATTTCTATTATTTTTTGTGGAACAGTTAGAGAAGAATAGGTACTAACTCTTCTTTAAATGGCTGGTAGAATTCCCCTGGGGAAGCCAACTGGCCCAGGACTCTTATTTGTTGGGAAGTTTTTGATAATGATTCAATTTCTTTGATCGTTCTGGGCCTGTTCAAATTTTCTATTTCCTCTTGTTTGAGTTTTGGTTGTGTGTGAGTGTCTAGGAATTTTCCATTTCTTCCAGATTTCCCTGATTGCTGACATATAATTTTTCATAGTAGTCTCATAATTGTTTGTATTTCTGTGGTATTGGTTGTAATCTCTCCTCTTTCATTTGTGTTGTATCTATTTGGGTCCTCTCTCTTTTATTTTTGAGAAGTCTGGCTAGGGGTTTATCAATTTTGTTTATTCTCTCAAAAACAGCTTTTAGTTTCACTGATCTGTTCTATGTTTGTTTGTTTTTTTATTCTATATCATTTATTTCTGCTCTCATCTTTATTATTTCCCTTCCTGTGCTGCTTTGGGTTTATTTGCTTCTCCTTTTCTAGCCCCTTAAGGTGTAAGGTTAGGTTGTGTATTTGGGATATTTCTTGCTTCTTGAGATAGGCCTGAATTGCAATGAATTTTCTTCTTGGACTGCCTTCGCTGCATCCCAAAGGGTTTGGACTGTGCTGTTTTCATTTTCACTTGCTTCCATGTATTTTTTTAATTTCTTCTTTACTTTTGTGGTTAACCCATTCATTCTTTACTAAGGTGTCCTTTAACTTCCATGTATTTGAGGGCTTTCCCAATTTTTTATTGTGGTTGATTTCAAATTTCATAGCATGGTGATCTGAAAATATGGACGGTATGATCTTGATCTCTTTATATCTATCAAAGGCTGATTTTTGCCCCAGTATATTCCAGGTGAACTCTAGAAGAATGTGTGTATTCTGCCGCTTTAGGATGAAATGTTCTGATTATATCTGTTAAGTCTATCCGGTCCAATGTGTCATTCAAAACCATTGTTTCCTTCTTGATTTTCTGCTTAGATGATCCACTGCTGTAAGTCAGGTATTAAAGTTTCCTACTATTATGATATTATTATTAATGAGTTTCTTTATGTTTGTTATTACTTGATTTATACATTTGGGTGTTTCAAGTTTGGGACATAAATATTTAAAATTTTAAACCCTTACTTATAATGCCCTTCTTCTCTTGTTACAATCTTTGTTTTAAAATCTAATTTGTCTGATGCATGCATGGCTACTCCAACTTTCCTTCAACCTGCATTAAAATGATAGATGGTTCTCCATCCTCTTACATTCAATCTGCAGGTGTCCTAAAGTCTAAAATGAGTCTCTTGTAGGCAGCATAATAATGGACCTTATTTTTTTATCCATTCTGATAACCTATGTCTTTTGATTGTGGTATTTATTCCATTTATACAGTGATTATTGAAACATATGTATTTAGTGCATTGTGATATCTGTAGATTTCATGTTTCTGGTGATGTTCTCTGGTCATTTGTAGTCTTTGTTGTTTTCCATTCAGAGTGTCCCTCTTATAATTTCTTGCATAGCTTGTTTAGTGGGCTTGAACTCCTTTAGCTTTTGTTTGTCTGGGAAAGTCTTTATCTCTCCTTTTATTCTGAATGTCAGCTTCACTGGATAAAGAATTCTTGGCTGCATATTTTTTCTTATTAAGCACATTGAATATTTCCTGCCACTGCCTTCTGCCTGCCAAGTTTCAGTGGTCAGGTCTGCTGCTAACCTAATGTGTCTACTCTTATCAGTTGAAGACCTTTTGTCCCTAGCTCATTTAAGATTTCTCTCTTTGTTTTTGTATTTTGCAAGCTTCACTATGATATGCCATGATGTTGACTTGTTTTTGTTGATTTTGAAAGGAAGTTCTCCATTATTGGATGCCTGTTTCCTTCCCCTGATTAGGGAAGTTCTCAGCTATAATTTGTTCAAATAAACTTTCTTCCCTCCTTTCTCAGACTTCTTATTCTGGGACTCCTATGATATGTATATTGCTTCATTTCATGGAATCACTTAGTTTGCTCAGTCTCCCCTCATAATCTAGAAATTTCCTTTCCCTTTTTTCCCACTTCATTATTTTCCACACTTTTATCTTTTATTTCACCTATTATGTCCTCTGCTTCTTCCATTCTCACTGTATCTAGTTTATTTTGCATCTTAGTTATATTACTTTTTAATTAATTGTGACCATTTCTTAGGTCTTTGATCTCTACAGCTAGGATTTCTCTAGTGTCTTCTATGTTTTTTTTTTTTCCAAGTCTAGCTATTATTTTATGACTGTTGTTCTAAAATCTTGTTCATATCTGTGCTGGTCTGGAGAACAGGCTGGCTCCGTTGGGTCAGTCAGTCTTGCCCCAGTAAATAAGCAGTTGCCAGGCATGGAGAGGCAGGGTTTGGTGTAAGTGTGTCCTTCTTCCACTGGGGGCTGCCATGCTGCTCTCTGAAGTCCCATCATGTTGGTGTTTGGGGGAAACATGGCGTCATCCTAATCTCTCTTCTCTGGACCAGGGATCTCAACCCACACTGTTCAGGCAGCTCTCACAGAATGGCGGGGGTGGTCAGCTTACCCTGTGCCACAATTTTCCTGTGCATTTTCCTTGGCACTCTACTAGGATTCAAAATCTGAAGTCTTGAAGGACCCGGCAATATGCAAATCCACATCCCTCCTCCAGAGTTGAGTCTCTCCACTCTGCTGATAAAAGGCCTTTGACTGACACCTTCAGGGTTTTTTGTCCTTGGGTAGTCAATAAACTCTCTTCCCAAAGTATTCCAGGAAGGGAACTCTTCTTTCCCCGTGCACCCCAGAGATTGCTAAACCATGCTATGCACTCTGGGGACAGATCCCTCCTCCCCAGGAGCATGCGCCAAGGTGTTCTGGAGAAACTTGCACACTTCCAAAACCTTGGAGTTTCAGCTCCAAAGGCCATTTGCAAAAACAAACTGGAACACTCAGTACTTCCTGCTCTTCTGTCCTTGATCCAGAGAGGTTTTCCTCTTGTGCTAACTTAATTCTGCACATTCACAACCACTCTCTATTTCTCTTCCTTTTGTCTCTCCACAGAAAGGATTCCCTCTCCTCCATAGCTCCACCATTTTACCTCGCCCAACTCACATGCATGCACCTGGATCCTACAACTGTCTCCATCCAACTGTGGAGATCCTTCTGCCACTCTGTAAATCTATTTCCTGGGTGTTCCACGTGATCTGACCTCAATATATTTGTGTTTGAGGGATGAGGAAAATCCAGGTCCTTCTACTTCTCCACCATCTTACCTTTCCCTTGACACTGTTATTTATTTTAACATGCAAAATGAAACTGGCTAAAATTATATACATATCCATTTTATTTAAGAAAATTAGTAAATAAAAATATAAAATATTTTACTATCTTCAGTTTAATGCAGAGACAAGTATGCCTACCTATAGATAGTTCAGCCAAATAAATGGCACTAATAGAAAACATGCACTTCATAGCAAATTTTTAACAGTTTTTCATGTGATTTAATATTTTTTATACTGGTTATTTACTTTGGGGGACTCAAAATAGAATGACTTTTCCTACTAAATCTATTTATACTAAGCCAACATTTTGTTTTATTTTACCTTTTATTCCCTACTTCCCAAGTGAAACATGAAGCTGGTACAATTTCTCATCATGGATAAATCAATTCACATATAAACATTGTCAAAAGCATTAGCACAACCATGTGGGTAATAATGTTAGCTGATAGTTGACTTATAAGTGATACTCCATTGTTAAGTACAGAAATTAAAATTGACTCATCTGTATATACCTGCATCTACCCACTCAGACCTGAAAGACAGAATAAGGCAGAGTGTTTAATGTAAGCTGACTACCAAGCAAAAGGATGTTTGTCTACATGTTTTGTCATAACTAATTTGCTTTTAATGATAGATAAAATGTCATATTGTGTAAAAAAATATTTTTTCAATGCTTTGGATTAAACAAAATTTTTTATTTAAGTAAGATTTTCAGAAAAGCACAAAAATCTCAAATGCTCAGCATTACGGAACCCCCATATAAAACCTTGTATCCATGGTTAAAGAAACCAAATTAAAGAAACAATAATTCCAGTATTCTAGAAGCCCTCTTTAGGTCTGTTTCTAAATGCTCCCCGCCCCACCTTATATCTCAAAGGGAACCATTTTTCTGACTACTAATAAAATAGGTTTTTGTGTGATTTTGTACTTTATATATACATAGAGTTTGTATTCTTCTACTCAGTATAATGGCATTTTTCACTCAGTATAATGATTTTGAAGTTCATTTGCTTTGCCATCATGTGTGCTACTACTACATAAATTTCATTACTAATATTATACACTATGGTGATATGGACATTTATGTACCCATTATATTACTGGTAAACATTTGTTTCCCATTTGGAGCTATTATTATTAATGCTGTTTTAAACTTTCTTGACTTTTTTTTTTTGACCAAATGTGAAGTCCTTTTTGTCAGGTATACCTGTAGAAGTGGAATTGCTGAATCATAGGGTATGCATATCTCCAACTGTAGTAGGTAATGCCAAAGACTCTGACAAAACCTGTAAAAAATTTAAATTCATATCTCTGTCCCCTTTCTGTTCTGCTATCTCATCTAGAGAACCATTTTTTATTTAATCATCATGTTTCTTTAGGCTTCTCTTATCTGTGTTATTTCTGCCTTATTCTTTCTCTTCCCATCTAGGATGGACTTCAATCATCATACAACAAAATGCGGGTTTTTTGCATTTTATGAAATTTTGCATTTTCCTTCCTTTTTTTTCTTTCCAGGTTTATGTCTGAATATTTTCTTTGAATCTAATTTTTAGTTAACTATCTTCTCACCAGTGTCTAATCTGCTTTTAATCCTATCCATTGCATCTTTTAAGTTTTTTTTCACTTTGTGTGTATACTATTGATTTAGTTTATATTTGTAGTTTTCAGTTCTGTGTGAAAATTCTCAATCTTGTATTCTAGTTGATTGTCTTATTATTCAAAATTATTTTGATTCCATATACAAAAACTTCATTATTTGGACAACCCATGAAATTATTATTATTTTCTAGTATTTCTCATGGTTTTTGATCACATGATGTAACCATTTATGTGCCTGTTAATTTCTTATTGGATTTTAAATAGCATATGTCAAAAATTGAAGATATAACTCGAGGCTCTCAATGATATTAATAAACATGTGTCTTCTTAGAAGAATTTTATATTTATTTATTTATATTTCAGACAAGGAATTAGTCAGAAAAACTAGCAATCCCTTATCAATTTAACCCAATCAGGATTGATACGATTCATGGATTAGGTTCAGTTCCTGTGAACATTAGTCTATTTCTAGTTATTTATTCCTTTTTAAAAATAGTCTCTCAGATTTCCTGGTTAAGGTGCTTACTCATTTGAAGGCCCTGATAATCAATATTGAAACACCCCAGTGTTAGTAAATATGTTGAAAGTATTGATCAACTTAGTGTCTCAGTTGAACTTTCAGAATCAGTAGATGCTTCTAGGAAAAAGTTGCCCCAAGTGCTTAGTTTGTATCTGTGGGCTTTCCTTCTCTTCCACATCTAGGTTGAGCAATAACTCTTTGAAATTTCCAGATACTAGTTATTTCACATGAATTATTTTTCAATGTTCTCTTTAACTTTTTTAGTTATCATTAAGAGTGTTGGCCTCAAACTGGAAGAATTCCATTGCTAGAAGCAGAGTATACTTCTTTACTCAAACAAAGTAGACTCAATTCAAGTTTATTTTCAATTTTACCTCTTTCATTCACAGTCTAACATTTTGTCTGATGTAAGAAAATGTTAGAATTTGGGAAAGTAAAATAAGAAGAATCATGTATAAGCTTATGTATGGCCAATGAAAGTGTGGAAATCATGTAAATGGCATTTCTGTGCTGTAGAAGAAAAATGGTTGAAGTTATTTGTTATGGAATATGTAGTTCAGTTCAATTTTGCTTTCTGTTATCAGTCTCCAAATTTTGTGAGCCATTAAATTCTATCTCCTAGGTATTTGGCTTATTTCTTTAAGGCAATCATTTACTAGATTTCCCCTCCATTGTTTTGCAAAGCCTAATTGCTTGGTATCTTTGTCTATCATTGATGTTATCATGTTTATCATTATCATCATCAAAAATGGTATTGAACGTCTACTATATGTAGGGCTCCATATATAGTCTCATTTAATTGTTACTCTGATATAGCAGAAAATCTAAATCTACCATTAAAAAAATACTTCCACAAATGGAAGAGTGGAAGGAAGGAACCAACATTTGTGTAACAGCAATTATGTGCCAAGCACAATTTACTCATTTATAACCAAACTAAGAAGCCCTTATAAAATATTTGAATATTTGAATATTTGAAAATTTGAGATATCTTTAACAGTTTGGCTTCAAAGTTTTTTTTTCTTTTATTTCTCCCAGTTGTATCCTCAGATGAAAACATTTAACAGCATAATACAAATTTTTTAGAGCTAATTTATGTAATTCTCCCATCATCTCTTGATGTTTACACTGATAATTTCATTTTACAGTTGAGAAAATTAAGACAAGAAAGTTATTTAATTTGTCTCTGTTCACACAGTTTAGTTGTGAAACTGGGATTATAATCCAGATCTGGTTAATTTAAAAGTTTGTGCTTTTAACCAATATGGGACAAATCTCAGCAAGTTCATTTCTCTACCTGTGTTACAAACCTCCAGACATTTTAGTCAACATTGGAATACTAGTTAAATGTGGCTTCTAAAAAGAAAGTAATGTTACTCAGAATAAGAAAACATTAATAAACATGAAGATGGGGTTTGTTTCTTCCAAGTTCCTTTTGCATACATTTTACTGCCCAGAAACTGAGGGAGATGCAATAACTGACTTATACAAATGCAAATGTGGGCGTTTTATTAACCAAAAGAACAGAAAAGTATGAGATCAAAAGAAATACATTACTATATTTTTTTGTAAATTAGAATATTTATGGTAAATTAGTTCTGAAAATGATGTAAAAGAATCTAATATTTTGTGATATTTTTACCCAACTTAACCTGAGCCTGCATTCACCAGTTTGGTGTTAGCTTTAAAGAACTCTGCCCACATCCTGGTATAGGTTCTTAGGGATGGAAAAGAAAAATGAACCATATACTCCAAGAACGGTAATTATTTGTTTTGCTATATCTGGTAATTTCTTCAAGGATCAGCTCCAAGGGCTTGCCTTTATTTCTCCCAGCTCAGTACCTAGCAATAGCTGAAGTAACTACCCTGGGGAGTAGTTGTTGAAACATTTAAAGGTAAGTGCATTAGCCTTTGCCACATAGGGCAAGGATAAAAATTGGGGTAAAAAACAGAAAAAGTGAAAAACTTGAGAATGAAAACCCAGTAATGACATACTTCAGGGGAAAAAAACACTTTAAAAAGCTCCCATATACTAGCTTTTGAGTATATGTTATATTCATTTCATGTGTGCAATATAGTGACTCAACATTTCTATACTTTATGTTATGCTCACCATAGGTGTAGTTATTATCTGTCCCCATACAATGCTATTACAACATTGACATATTCCCTATGCTATGCCATTTATTCCCATGACTTATTCATCCATAACTGGAGACCTGTATCTCCCTCTCTCCTTCACCTATTTTGTCTAACACCTGAGCCCCCTCCCCTCTGGCAACCATCAGTTCGTTCCCCATATTTATAGATCTGATTCTGATTTTTGTGTGTTTATTCATTTTTAATGTTCCATTTATCAGTGGAATCATGTTTTTTTTCTCAGTATGACTTATTTCAATTAGCATAATAACATCTAGGTCCATCCATGTTGTTGCAAATGGCATGATCTTATTCTTTATGGATCTATAAAATTCTATCGTGTGTGTGTGTGTGTGTGTGTGTATACATATATACCACATTTTCATTATCCATTTATCCATTCATGGACACTTAAGTTGTTTCTAGGTCTCGGCTATTGTAAATAAATATAAGGGTGCATATATCTTTTTGAGTTGGAGATTTTGTTTTCTTGGGTAAATACCCAATAGTGGAATTATTGGATCGTACAGTATTCTATTTTCAGTAGGAACCTGCATATTTGTTTCCGCAGTGACTGTACCAATTTACATTTCCACTAACACAAGGGTTTCTTTTTCTCTACATCCTTGCCAACACTTATTATTTATTTTCTTTTTGATTTTAACCATTCTAACAGGTGTGAGGTGATATCTCATTGGGGTTTTGATTTGCATTTCTCTGATGATAAGTGATGTTGAGCATCTTTTCATATGTCTGTTGGCCATCTGTATGCCTTCTTTAGAAAAATATCCATTCAGGTTCCCTGCATATTCTAAAATTGTACTGTTTGCTTTTTGGTGCTGAATTGTATAAGT
This sequence comes from Panthera uncia, assembly GCF_023721935.1. Lineage (NCBI taxonomy): Eukaryota > Metazoa > Chordata > Mammalia > Carnivora > Felidae > Panthera > Panthera uncia. The sequence goes on from NC_064817.1 coordinate 100,392,941, forward strand.
TCCTTTTTTTAAATTTTTTAATGTTTATTTATTTTGAGGGGGGAGGGGCAAGAGAGAGGGAGACACAAAATCTGAATCAGACTCCAGGCTCTGAGCTGTCAGCACAGAGCCCGACACAGAGCTTGAACTGATGGACCATGAGATCATGACCTGAACCAAAGTCAGACGCTTAAGTGACTGAGCCACCAAGGTGCCTCTATACATTCCTTATATATTTTGGATATTAACCATTTATTGGATACATCATTTGCAAATATCTTCTCCCATTCAGCAGGTTCTCTTTGTGTTTTGTTGATGGTTTCCTTTGCTGTGCAAAATGAGCCTTTTATTTTGATGTAGTCCTAATAGTTTATTTTTACTTTTTTTTCCCTTGCCTTAGGAGACATATCTTTAAAAATATATGTTGCTATAGCTAATGTCAGAGAAATGGCTACCTGTGCTCTCTTCTAGAATTTCTATAATTTCAGGTCTGACACTTAGGTCTTCAATCCATTTTGAATTTATTTTTGCGTATGGGTTAAGAAAGCAGTCCAGTTTCATTCTTTTGCATGCAACTGTCTAGTTTTCCCAGCACCATTTTTTGAAAACACTGTCTTTCCCTCACTGTTTATTCTTTCTTCCTTTGCTAAACATTAATTGATGATGTAATTGTGGTTTTACTTCTGGGGTGTCTGTTCTGTTCCATTGATCTATATGTCTATTTTTATGCCAATATTTACTCTTTTCATTACCACAGATTTGTAGTATATCTTGAAATCTGGAACGATGATACCTCCAGCTTTGTTATTTCTCAAGACTGCTTCAGCTATTGGAGACATTCTGATGTTCCAGGAATGAAAAATGTTGTTGGTATTTTGATATGTCTTGCATTGAATCCGTAGATTGCTTTTTGTATTATGGACATTTTAACAATATTAATTCTTCTAATCCGTGAGCATGGAATATATTTCCATTTTTTTGTGTGTGTCATCTTAAATTTCTTTCATCACTGTTTATGGCTTTCAGAGTCTCACCTGTTTGGTTATGTTTATTCCTAGGTATTTTTTTCCTTTTGGTACAATTGTAAATGGGTTTTTTTAATCTGTATTTATTTTGAGAGAGAGAGACACAGAGAGAGAAATTGAGAGAGAAAGAGAGAGAGAGAGGGGGAGAGAATGAGAGTTGGGGAAGTATAGAAAGAAAGAATCCCAAGAATATCTGACAGTGCAGAGCCCAACATGGGTCTCGGTCTCATGAACTGTGAGATCATGACCCGAATTGATATAAAGAGTTGGTCGCTTAAACGACTGAGCTACCCAGGCATCCCAATGGTTTTTTTTTTTTTTAATTTCTCTTCTTGTGATTTCATAATTAGTGTATACAACACTACCAATTTCTGGGTAGTAATTTTGTATCCTGCCACGTAACTGAATTTTTTATTACCTCCAGTAGTTTTTTGGTGGAGTCTAGGATTTTCTATGTATAGTGTCATGTCATCTACAAATAGTGACTGTAGATAGATGCCTAGTGACTAATATGGATGCCTCTTATTTCTTTTTGTTGTCTGATTGCTGTGATTAGGACTTCCTGTACTATGTTGAATAAACATATCAAGAGTGGTCATCCTTATCTTGTTGCTGACCTCAGAGAGAAAGCTCTCAGTTTTTCACCATTGAGTATGATGTTAACTGTGGGTGTTAGCTGTGGGTTTTTCATATATGGTCTTTATTATGTTGAGGTTTGTTACCTCTGACTCCACTTTGTTGTGTTTTTATCATGAATAGATGTTGAATCTTGTCAAATGTTTTTTATGCATCTTTTGAGATGATCATATAATTTTTGTCTTTCATTAAGGTGATGCAGTGTATGATGGTTGATTTGCTAATATTAAACCAACTTTGCATCACAGGAATGCATTTCACCTTATCATAATTAATGATCTCTTTAATGTATTGTTGTATGCAGTTGTTAATATTTTAGTGAGGATTTTTGCTTCTATGATCATCAGAGATATATTGCCCTGTAGCTTTCTTTTCTTGTGGTGACTTTAGTTTTGGTATCAGGATAATGATAGCTTTGTAGAATGTATTTGGAAGCTTTTCTTCCTTTTCTATTTTTTTCTTGGAATATTTTGAGGAGCATAGCTATTAACTTTCTTTTTTAATGTTTGGTAGAATTCACCTGTGAATTCATCTGATCCTGGACTTCTATTTTTGGTAATATTTTGATTATACCAATTGGATCTCATTACTTGTAATTGGTTTGTTCAGATTTTTTATTTCTTCTTGGCTCAGTTTTGGATGATTTTATGTTTCTAGAAATTTATCCATTTCCTTTATAGGTTGTTCAGTTTGTTGGTGTATAATTTTCATAGTGTTCTCTTACCATTTTTTTATTACTCAGATGCTGTTATTTCTCCTTTTGATTTTATTTATTTGAATCTTTTTTTTTTTTTCTTGATGAGTCAGGCTAAAGGATTCTCAATTCTGTTTATCTGTTCATAGTGCCAGCTCTTGATTTTATTGACTTTTCTATTGTTTTTTAGCCTCTACATTATTTATTTCTGTTGTGATCTTTGTTATTTGCTTTCTTCTACTCACCTTGGGCTTTGTTCTTTTTCTAGTTCCTTTAGGTATAAATTTAGATTGTTTATCTGAGCTTTTTCTCTTTTCTTGAGGTAGGCCTGTATCACTATATATTTCTCTCCTAAAATGGTTTTTCCTATATCCAAAAGATTTTGGACAGTTGTGTTTTCATTTTTCTTTGTCTTCATATTTTTTTATGTTTATTATTTGCTTCATTGACCCATTGGTTTTTTAGTATCCATTGATGTAAGTGTAGTTTTAAAGTCCCCTACTATTATTATATTACCATCAATATTTCTTTATTTTGTTAATATTTGATTTATGTCTTTAGATGCTTCAGTATTGGATGCATAGATATTTACAGTTGTCATATTCTTTTATTGGATTTACCCATTTATTGTTATTTAATTCTTTACTTTGTCTCTTGTTATAGTCTTTCTTATTTTTGTAAGGTGTTTATTTATTTATTTATTTTTAGAGAGCAAGCATGTGAGTAGGGGAGGGGAAGAGAGAGAGGGAGAGAGAATCCTAAGCAGGCTCCATGCTTAGCATGCAGCCTGATGCAGGGCTTGATCCTACAACTGTGAGATCAAGACCTGAGCTGAAATCAAGAGTCAGATGCTTAACTGACTAAGCAACCCAGGCACCCCTACAATCATTCTTTTAATGACTATTTTGTCTGATATATAAGTATTGCTACCCTAGCTTTTTTGTTTGTTTGTTTTTACTTCCATTTGCATGGTGAATGTTTTTCCATTGCTTCACTTTCAGTCCATAATGTGTCCTTAGGTGTGAGATGAGTGTCTTGTAGAATGCATATAGATGGGTCTTTTCTTTTTTTTTTAATCCATTCTGTCACCGTATGTCTTTTGATTGGGGTATTTAGGTCATTTACAATTCAAATAGTTACTGCTAGATCTGTAATTAATGCTGTTTTAAAATTTGTTTTCTGGTTGTTTTCTAGTTCTTTTTTTTCTCCTCTTGCTCTTTTTCTTTGTGATTGATGAGTATCTATAGTGTTATGGTTGGCTTTTTTTCTTTCTTCTTTTACCTTGTTTATCTATCATTGGTTTGGGGCTTGTGATTACTATGAGGTTCATATACAACATCTTAAGTAAATAGCAGTCTATATTAAACTGATGGCCACTTAAATCCATATATATACCTTAAAAATAAGAAAAAAACAAATTCTTTTTCTTTTTCTCTTCCCATTTTATGACTTTTCCCATGTTTTATATATATGTTGTAACATTTTACATCTTTTTATTCATAATTTTCTTAAGTCTAGTTATGGCCATTTCTTTTTCACTTAACGAAGTCCCTTTAACGTTTCTCATAAGGCTTGTTTAGCAGTGATAAATTCCTTTTTTCTTTTGTTTGTCTGGGAAATTTTATCTCTCTTTCAAATCTAAATGAAATCTTGTAGAGTATTCTTAATTGTAGGTGTTTCCTTCCAGCACTTAGAATATATCATGGCTTTCCCTTCTGGCCTACAAAGTTTCTCCTGAAAAATTTAGTTGATAGTCTTAGAGGTTTTCACTTGTAGGTAATTTTTTTGTTTCTTTCTTGATGATTTTAATATTCCCTCTTTATCTACAACTTTTGAAATTTTAATTCTTATGTTCTGTGGTGGAGACCTTGTTGCGTTCATTTTGTTTGTCACTCTCTATGATTCTTGGTCTTGGATGTCTATTTCCTCCCCTAGGTTAGGGGGGTTTTTCAGTTATTATTTCTTCAAATAAGTTTTTGACACATTTCCTTCTCTCTTCTTCTTCTGGGGCCCCTATGAAGCAAATGCTCTTTGCTTGATGTTGTCCAAGAAATCTCTTATCATTTTAAAAAATTATTTTCTTTTTTTGCTGTTCAGCTTGTGTGCTATTCATTACTCTGTCTTCCAGATTACTGATATGTTCTTCTGCATCTTCTAATTTACTGTTGATTACCTCTAATGTGTTTTTAATTTCCTTTATTGTATTTTTCAACTCTGGTTCTTTTTAGTATTTTCTATCTCTTTATTGAATGTCTCACTTAGTTTTTCCACTCCTTTCTCCAGTCTTATGAGCATCTTTATAATCTTTACTTTAAATGCTCTAAATGTAAAGCCGTATTTCTTATCTCTGTTTCATTTAGTTATTTTTCTGGGTTTTTTTCCTTGTTCTTTTTTTGGAGGATATTCCTCTGTCTCTCCATTTTGCTTGACTTTGCGTCTTTGTTTCTTTTGATTAGGCAGAACAGCTACTTCTTTTTTTTTTTTTTT
>NC_064817.1:100397861-100426267 GCF_023721935.1 Panthera uncia
CCCCCCATCAACCCTCAGTTTGTTCTCAGTTTTTAAGAGTCTCTTATGCTTTGGCTCTCTCCCACTCTAACCTCTTTTTTTTTCCTTCTCCTCCCCCATGGGTTTCTGTTAAGTTTCTCAGGATCCACATAAGAGTGAAACCATATGGTATCTGTCTTTCTCTGGATGGCTTATTTCACTTAGCATCACACTCTCCAGTTTCATCCACGTTGCTACAAAGGGCCATATTTCGTTCTTTCTCATTGTCCTGTAGTACTCCATTGTGTATATAAACCACAATTTCTTTATCCATTCATCAGTTGATGGACATTTAGGCTCTTTCCATAATTTGGCTATTGTTGAGAGTGCTGCTATGAACATTGGGGTACAAGTGCCCCTATGCATCAGTACTCCTGTATCCCTTGGGTAAATTCCTAGCAGTGCTACTGCTGGGTCATAGGGTACATCTATTTTTAATTTTCTGAGGAACCTCCACACTGTTTTCCAGAGTGGCTGCACCAGTTTGCATTCCCACCAACAGTGCCAGAGGGTTCCCGTTTCTCCGCATCCTCTCCAGCATCTATAGTCTCCTGATTTTAGAACAGCTACTTCTAAACTTAAAGAAATGGTCTTGTGTATCATGTCCCCTATGCAGACTGTGTTTGCTTGGTGACTTTTGCTGGTTGACTGGAGCTGTGACTGCATTTGCTAGTTACTCTTAAACTGTGGCTTTTTACAAACAGAAGATAAAAAAAATAATGAAACAAAAAATAAAAAGTAAAAAGGAGTTAATAAAAGAAAGTAAAAGAGAAAACGAAAAAAATTAAAAGAAGAATGAAAATAAAATAAAAACAAAACAATGCAAATTATAAATAAAATAAAGAAAAAGTTAAAAAATTTAATTAAAACAAAACAATAAAATGGGGATTATTTTCTGTGTCCCAGCACAACAGGGGTACTTGCGTGAGCTTGCAGACACTGATCTTGCTGGGGTCACAAGCTCACTGTGAGCCAGACCCTGCTCTAGTCTGGGATTTTAAGGTGGAGGGAGAGAGAATGATTCTTCTGTTCCCCAGCCTTTTTATTATTTATTTTTTTCATTATTTTAATGTTTATTTACTTTGAGAGAAAGAGAGAGAGATAGGGCAGAGAAATGAAGAGATTAAGAATCCCAAGCAGGCTCCATGCTATCAGCATGGAGCCTGACTCAGGGCTCAAACCGATGAACGGTCAGATTATGACCTGAGTCAAAATCAAGAGCTGGACACTTTGAGATCATGAATGGAGCCAAAATCAAGAGCTGGACAATTCTGAGCCACCTAAGCACCCCTTCTCCCCTTTTAAACTGCACCTTTTTTTTTCTTTGTCCCAGCATGAATGGGATTGGTCTGGGCTTGCAAACTCTCAGCCTGCTGATATCATAATCTCTCTGAGATGATCAGACCCACTTCACCAATTATGGCCTCAGGACCAACCAGTTTTGGTGTTGAACCTACCCCATGTGGTGTTCAGGCCCTGCTCTGGTTTAGGCTTTTAAGGTGGGGTGGAACATATACCATGTCGACCTCCAGTCCCTCTGACCTGGAGAATATTCCCACAGCTTCCCTGCCACTTGGCAGAGTTCTAGTGTTGTCTCTTTTGTATGCTAGTTGATCTTTTAAAACATAGCTTTTTTTCTCCTGTGTCCAAGGACAGAGTAACCTGTCCCTGGTCCTTCAATACAATTCCTCCCTAAGCTGTTCACAGTATTGGGGGTGGGGGGTTCACTTTGTTACCATGCCTCCACGTCTCTTGAAGTTCTCTTGCCATTCCCTCTGTCTTTGGTTGGTTGGTAGCTGCTCAGTCAGCCTTCAGTTCTTCAGTAGGGAAGGTATAATTTCATTTTTTTTTCTGTGGGTGAGGTGAATTCATAGTCTTCCTACATTGCTATCTTGAACTGAATTTTCCCCACATAATCTTGAGAATTTAGAAGACCATAAACATACCTAGGGTTCATTGCTTGTTCACAAAATACCTGAGAAGCTACTAACTTGCCATTTCCCATAGATTTTCAGGAGCTGTATAAGCATGAAATGAAGACAGAGGGAAAATTGTAAACTTTAAAGCTGAAGCAAATAAATGGAAGAAAATAATAAATATTTGAATAGGATGAATGAAGTAGAGAACAGAAAAACAAAATCAGAAGGTGGTTTCTTGAAAAATCCATGAAATTGACAAAATATCAGGTAGACTTCAAGGAATAAAAATATTTACATTATTAACTTTAGAAATGAAAGTGGAGAATTACTATAGACATCAATGAAGAAAAAGGGAATGCAAAAGAATACTATAATGTAGATGGATAATTTCCTAAAGAAACAAAAACTACCAAAAATGACTGGAAAAGAAATAGAATATCTGAATAAACCTATAATAAGATATTGGATAAGTAATCAAGATTTCTAACAAAGGAAAGCCTAGGATCAGATGGATTCACTGGTGAATTGCACTAAACATTCAAATAATAATTAAAATAAATGCTTCTAAAACTTTTACCCCCTCCACCCAAAAAAGAGGAGAGAATACTTTGTGTGAGGCCACTATTGCCCTCATACTAAAGCCAGGAGGAGATATCACAGGAAAAGAAAACTACAGGCCAATATCCTTTATGAATATAGATGCAAAATTCCACACCAAAATATTAACAGATCAATTTTATTTTTTTTAATTTGTTTAACATTTATTTATTATTGACAGAGAGAGAGAGAGCATGAACATGGGAAGGGCAGAGAGAGGAGGAGACACACAATCTGAAGCAGGCTCAGGGCTCTGAGCTGTTAGCACAGAGCCTGATGCGGGGCTCGAACTCACAAACTCCGAGATCATGACCCAAGCCGAAGTCGGATGCTTAACTGACTGAGCCACCCAGGCACCTCTTAGCAGACCAATTTTAATCGTATATTAAAAGCATGATTTTCCTAGGAATAAAATAATGTTGCAACATGCAAAACAACAATAACAACAATAACCAATGTAATATACCATATTGATAAAACAATGGAATAAAAATGTCAAATGATCTTCCTAATAGATAGAGAAAAATTATTCAACAAAATCCTACATTCTTTTATAATAAAAACTTTCAACAAAATAAGAATAGAAGGATATTTCTCTAACATGTTAAAGTTTATCTATTAAAAATGTCACATCTAACACCATATTCAATTATGAGAAACCAAAAGCTTTATGCCTCAGATCATTAATAAATCAAGGGTGCCTGCTCTTGCCACTTCTATTAAGAATTTTGTACTGGACATTCTAGACAGGGCAATTACTCAAGGAAAATACATTACACATACAAATTGTAAAGGAAGAAATTAAAATTGTCTCTATATGTAGATGACATGAGCTTATATATTGAAAATACTAGGGGCATCTGGGTGGCTCAGTTGGTTAAGCATCCAACATTGGCTGAGGTCATGATGTTGTGGTTCATGAGTTCAGGCTTGTGTTGGGCTCTGTGCTAACAGCTCAGAGCCTGGAGCCTGCTTTGGATTCTGAGTCTTCCTCTCTCTCTGCTCCTCCCCCATTCATGCTCTGTCTCTGTCTCTCAAAGATGAATAAACATTTAAAAAATTAAAAAAAGAAAATTCTAAGGAATCTACAAAAAAACTAAGGCTAATAAGCAAATTCACAAAAGTAGCCAGATACAAAATTAATGCACAGAAATCCATTGCAGTGCTGCTATATACTAGGACTGAATAATCCAAAAATGAAATGACAATTCCATTTACAATAAGGTCAAAAAGAACAAAACACTTAGAAATAAATTTAACCAATTATGTGCAAATCTTGTGTACTAAAAATAAAAGAAATTAAAGATGATTTAAAAAGTAGAAAGATATCCCATGTTCACTGATTGAAAGACTTAACATTGCTAAAATTCCAATATTCTCCAAAAGATCCACAGATTAAATACGATACCTACCAAAATCCCTACTGCTTTTTTAGCAACAATGAACAGATTGATACTAAAATGTATATGGACTATTACTCAGCCATAAAAAAGAATGAAATCTTTCCATTTGCAACCATGTGGATGGAGACCTAGAATATTATACTAAACAAATAAGTCAGAGAATGACAAATACCATATGATTTCACTAATTTGTGCAATTTAAGAAACAAAACAAATGATCATAGGGGAAAAAGAGAGAAGCAAACCAAAAACAAAACAAAAAAAAAAAACAAAAATCCCTTAACTATAGAGAACAAACTAATGGTTACCAGAGGAGAAGTCGGTGGGGGGGATGGGTTAAATAGGTGATGAGGATTAAGGACTGCACTTGTTCAGATGAGTACTGGGTGTTGTATGTATGTGTCGAATCACTAAATTGTGTGCCTTAAACTAATATTACACTGTGTGTTAACTAACTGGAGTTTAAATAAAAACTATAAAATAAGAAAATTTATTTTATTTTATTTTTAAAATTTTTAATGTTTTATATTTATTTTTGAGACAGAGACAGAGCATGAGCAGGGAAGGGGCAGAGAGAGAGAGGGAGACATGGAATCTGAAGCTGACTCCAGTCTCCAAGCTGTCAGCACAGAGTCCAATGCGGGGCCCAAACTCACTGACCTCGAGATCATGACATGAGCCAAAGTCAGACGCTCAACTGACTGAGCCACCCAGGCGCCCCTAAAGTAAGAAAAGTAAAAAAAAAAAAAAAAAAGAAATGTATACAGAATTGCAAAAGGACCTAGAGTAGCAAAAACAATCTTGGAAAAGACAAAATTGCTGGTATCACACTTCCTGAAATTTCAAAACAGAACAAAACTACAGCAATCAAAACAGAATAGTTCTGGCATAAAGATAGCCATATAGACCAATTGAATAAAATTCAGGGTCCACAAATAAATCCATACACCTATCTCAAGTTGATTTTAACAAGGTTGTCCAGACCATTCAATGAAGAAATAATAGTCTTTTCAACAAATGGTCCTGCAACAACTAGATATTTACTAGCAAAGGAATGAATTATGACCATTACGTCCTACCATTTTTAAAAAGAAACAACACAAAATGGATCAAAGAACTACAAGCAATTGCTAAAAATATAAAACACTTAGAGGAAAACATGGGAATAAATCATATTCTTGGATTTGGCAATATATACACAGCTATGACACCAAAAACAAAAACAATGAAAGGGAAAATAGATAAATTGGACTTCATGAAAATTAAAGACTTCTGTGCACCCAAGAATATTATCAAAAAAGTGAAAAGACAATACACAGAATATTAGAAAATATTTTAAAATCATATATGTGGTAAATGTATAGCATCCAGAATATATAAAAAAAATACTTATAACTTAACAGCAACAACAAAAAAACAAACAAAAATTATCAAACTAAAACAGGCAAATTAAGTAAATACACATTTGGCAAAGAAGATACATTAATGGCCAAAAGCAAATGGAAAGATAGTCAACATCTTTAGTCATTGGGGAACTACAAATTGAAACCACTGTGATATTATTTCAAATTTACTAGATTAGTCATAAAAAACAAAAACAGAATTTCACATTTACTAGATTAGTCATAAAAAACAAAAACAAAATAACAAGAGTTGGCAAGGATGTAAAGAAGTTGGAATCTGTTGTGCATTGCTGGCAGGAATGTAAAATGGAGCTTCTCTAGAAAACATTTTGGCTTCTCATTAAAATTTAAACATAGAATTTCCATATGATCAGAGTTTGCAGTATGAGTATACTCCTAGGTATATTCCTGAGATGACTAAAAACATATGTTCCTACAACAACTTATGTTTGATGTTTATAGAAGCATTTTTCATTATAGTCAAACAGTGGAACCAAACCAAATGTCCATTAGTTGCTTAACAAAATGTGGTATATCCACACAGTGGAATAGTATATATTCCTATAAAGGAATGAATATACTACAACACTGATAAACTTCACAAACATTATAAGCTAAGTGAAAGAAGCCAGAAATAAAAGCCACATATTGTATGATTCAATTTACCTGAAATGTCCAGAATAGGCAAATCTATAAAGAAATAAAACAGATTCATTTTTGCCAGGAGCTGGAGGGAGGGTATGGAGGATGAGGAGTGACCATTTAATGAGTACAGGGTTTCTTTTGTGGGTGATGAAAATGTTCCAAAATTAGTGATGATGGTTGCACAAAACTGTGAGTGTACAAAAAAAAAAACCCAAAAAAACTGGGAGTGTACTTAAATCCACTGAATTGTACACTTGAAAATGGACAAAATAGCATAATTTAAGAATAAAATCCAGAAAATAGAAAGCATTTCCCCTGGGGCTTGTTCCCTGAACAGATGATTGAAAAACTCATTCTAGTCTTCAGGTCTGTGAAAGATAAACACTTTTACTCATTGCACAATGGCCTGTTGCCACCTGGAGAGAACGGATCATCAAAGTTGACTATGCACATATCCTGGGAGCTACTTATTTGGATGATAGCATTTAGAGAGTACGCAAATCTATCAATACAAAATGTTTCTTTTGCTTGTGTTCAAGGACTTTTGTATTTTTTTTTTATTCAGACATTTTTAGAGCAGTTTAAGGTTGATGACCAAATTGAGGTGAAAGTGTGGATTTTGCATATATCTCCTGCCCCTACACCAGCATAGCCTACCCCATTATCAACATCTTCCACCAGAGTGGTACATTTATTACAACTGGTGAACCTACATTGGCACATCATAATAACCTGAAGTCCATAGATTACATAATAGTTTACTCTTAGTGTTGTACATTTTATGAGCTTTTTGTTTTTAAAAAGGAATTAGGGCTTTATCGTTGCCAAGACAGGAAGAAAGGACCATTCTTGTTTCAATCAATGCAATTCTTGTTGTGTCTATTATAAGTTTGGGTTCTACAAAAAGTTTCATTTGAAATCTGGATCTGGTTGCTAAAAAAGATATTGTGCAAGCTATTCTACTAAAGCATTCTAAAGTTATTTCCATCTTTGATGTTTTATGTGTCTATTGTGACCTTTAACTCTGGAGATTCTAGAATATGTGAGATATTCTTGCTCAGAAGCATACCTGCAAGACTTGCAAGAATTTTTATTTAGCAATTTCTTATAGTTTGTATTATGGGCCAGAAGTTACTCTTAGGGCTTTGCAATAATCATTAACTTTAAAACTCATAGCAACATTGTGGATTGGGCACTATTTTTATCTTTATATTACAAAAGATAAGAGTGATGGAAGATAAGACATTTTCCTGGGGCACCTGGGTGGCTCAGTCAGTTAAGCATCTGACTTCGGCTCAGGTCATGATCTTGCAGTCTTTAAGTCGAGCCCCGTGTTGAGCTCTGTACTGACAGCTCAGAGCCTGAAGCCTGCTTCAGATTCTGTGTCTCCCTCTCTCTCTGCCCCTCCCTCGATCGCACTCTGTCTCTCTCTCAAAAAAATAAACATTAAAAAAATTTAAGACATTTCCCCAAAGCATCAGTTAATGACAGTGTCAGGATCTGCACTGCCTTAAAGTGGCTTCACAGCTCCACTCTGCTGTTTTTCCATCTTGATGAAGCTACCTTTCCATATTAGTGAAACTACACTAATGCAACTTGTTTTTGTAGGCCTTTGAGCTACTGGGCGAGAGACTTATCTGCACTTTCTTACCAACTTCCCTCTATGACTTCAGGGAGACATTATGAGAAGGCTGGCCAGACTACAAGGATCATATTTTTCATGGAAGTTACTCTTTCTACATTTCTGTTTTCTCTTTTTTTCTAATGAAGGCAACCATTCCTACATGTATGCCAGTGAATACCACTTATACAGACAATTAGGTGACTATGGGGCAGACCTAACACTGTGGTGTTGCCAACTCTATGATGTAATAAAACACTTGACATTTAACCCTAAAGACTGTCATTGGGAGCATTCCCACGACTAAGACAGTATCTTTATTGATGAATACAACTTGTTGGAAAATTTTCTCAGAAATATAACATCACAATTGTCTGTTTAAGAAATACATCTGGTGATATATTTATCCATTCTCTCCAAAATCTACAAATAAGTATATTTATTTATAAAGTTTATGACCATGTATTTATATTTTTAACAAAGAAAATTATTTTACTAGTCAAATACTGAGGACATGATTGTTTTGTTTGTTCACAATTTTCTCTATTAATTTATTTAGTACTGATGAGCTAGGTGAAATGGAGCATGCATATAAGGCAGATTTAAGTCCTTTCTGATTCAGAAATAAGGCATAGAATGCAATGAGTGTCTACTGATATCACTGAAGCAAGCCAAATAATTTCCAAGATGGATAATTAGCAAAACTGAGCCAGTTAAAAAGAAGGGAAGGAGAATAAAACTACTTTTCAATGACTGAATATATTTCTATCATTAATTACCTGTAAATTTGTGACCATTTGGCAAAGTTTTGTAGTTAAACTACTGAAAATAAGCCATGGTAAAAACATCTTGATTTATTCAACAATTTAAAAATATGTAGGTTTAAATAACTCAAATATATAATTAAAACATTTCTGAAAATATTTCAAATTTTGGAAAATAAAAGTCATGGGAATAGATGTAAAGAACTAAAGTTATCTTAGCTGAAGAAAAGATAACTAAGGGGAAACTTAATAATGGGTTTCAAGCGCATGAAGTTCTGTTATACAGAGAATACTATAAATCTGTCTCTCATATCCTTCAAAAGCAGAGCAGGAAAAAAAGGAGGGGAGAGGGCTAAAAAGACAAGATAATTAAAATTAACTAAAAATAAACAATTGAGATATTAGAAATGTTAGTGATGTGAAGTAAACTCATTTAAAAAGAAATTAAGCATTGTGAATAATAAAGCTTCAAATATTGAAGCATACAATATTCTCTTTAACTATCATGGAAAGTGGGACTCTGATAAAGTACTAAAACATTTCAGAATCTAAGGATTTCTTCCAGTGAAAATGTGAAATTTGAAATCTGTGGCATCCATACTTGCAGAGAAACTTACCTTGAAAGTTTCAGGGTTCCTAGCACTAAGATGTTTGAGGAAAGGAGACTAGGTGCTATCATCTCAAGCTGCTATATGTAAGGCAGATAGAAAGAGACAACACATTTGTGCTTCATTCTACATTGAAGGTACTCAGATAAGCAGGCCATTTTCTCATTCAGACTGAAAACCTTTTTAAAATTTGTCATCTTACACACCTATCCAAATAGTATGTTTTCACATTCAGTATCTTATCAGGATTTACACACATCCTGGAATTCTGAGATTCAATGAGAATATGTATTTCATCCATAATTTCCAATAAATGCTTGAGAGGAAAAAGCCCTGAGTATTTTAATTTCAAAAAATATTCCAGAGATTTCATGTATTTTGTGTGTGTGGTCTATAGGTCTATAGGTCTGTGTGAATGTTTTCCTGTGCCAGTAGAAGATTGCTAGTTTTTTAAAACAAATGCAATTTCTGACTCAATAAAGAAATTATGTATCTGTTGGATTTATTATGATTGTAAAAGAAATTAAACCCAAGAGAACAGAACTTACAGTGGTTCATAAGTGCTACTTCCTACTGTTAAGTTAATGTTTTATGACATCATTATGCAACTTTTTCACTCCCATTGGAGAATTGTCCTCTATTCTTTCTTCTTGAATAAATAACCTGAAACAATATATGCTGATAACTGTTCTGGCTGAAAATCATATTTGCACCCTGTTGGGAAATATGGTCAAATTTAAATTAGTATTTCCAGTAAATATACAAAAATACTTCCCAAAACATCTTTCAGGGAAGCTACATCACCAAATGATGTATTTTCTAAATAATGCAAACCAATTTACATTCATGTCATTTTGCCATCCCATTAAACTTTACAGCATATGGCATTTTCTTCGAAAGTATTGGGACAAAGAAGGAAAAGAGACACACTGAAAAGGAAATAGCAGCTACTTTACTTTGTGTTATATTTTTTATTTTTGAATTTTTTTGATGATAAAACAATTTTTTTTTTACTCTATAAAGGGTAAATATGGATGCACGTTTTGGATAATATTGTGAATCTGCATTAAATCTTCATTCAGTTTTCAACAGCATTTCAACAAACGCTGAAACAGCAAGATATTTTATAGTTTATTATTGACAATGATAATTCACTAAAAATTCAACAAACATTTATTGATCTTTTATGGTTTCCAGCCTCTTGTTCTTACCATTAGTTACACGGGGATGAACTAGATAGGCAGGGTCCCTTATCTCACTGAGCTTACATTCTATGGAGATGGGGTGAGGAGATTAGAGGAAACTACAAAAACCTAAATAAATTAATATGACATTTGATAGTAAAATTTTTATGAAGAAACTGAAATAAGGTAATGTAATAATAATATCCTAGGGTGAAGACAGAGGGGCTTTTTGAGAACAGAAAGCTTATCTGACAGTGTCACAATCGAATTGATCCTTTCTGATAAGATGGAACCAACTTCTTGAATATCTATGGCCAGAACTTTTCAAGTGAAAGAGTAAGTACAAAGGCCTTGAAGAAAGAGTTTGCCTTATGCATTCAAGAAACTTAAAGAAGAATTCAACAAATTGTGTTGGAAAAACTGGATAGCCACATGCAAAAAAAATGAAGTTAGATTCTTACCTTACATCATCTAAAAAGACTAATTCAAAATGGGTCAAAGATTTAAATTTAAGAGCTAAAACTACAAAACTCCTAAAAAACATAAAGGAAGAACTACATGACATTGGATTTTGCAATGATTTCTTGGATATGACATCAAAGGCACACACAGCAAAAGAAAAATAAATAAAAAGACAAATTGGAATTTATCAAAATTAAAAACTTGTGCATTAAAGGACAGTAGAAAATGTGAAAAACTATGGGATAAAAGAAAATGTAACATATATGATCAGGAATTAATATTTAGAATATATAGAGAACTACAACACAACAACCACAAAAACAACAAAACAACCCAATTAAAAAATGGGGCTAAAATTTGAATCGACATTTTTCCAAAGGAGATGTACAAAAGAGCAACAAGCACGTGAAAAGATACATTCAACTTTACTAATTATTTAGTTTTTAAACTTTTGTATTTATTTTTGAAAGACGAGAGAGACAGAGTTCTTGTGGGGGAGGAACAGAGAGAGGGAGACAGAGAACTGAAAGCAGGCTCCAGGCACCGAACTGTCAGCCCGGAGCCTGATGCAGGGTTTGAACTCACGAACCGTGAGATCATGACCTGAGCCGAAGTTGGACACCCAACTGACTGAGCCACCTAGATGCCCCTCAATTTCACTAATTATTAAGAAAATTCAAATCAAAGTCACAAAAAGATAATACTTCACACTCATTAGGATGTTTATATATGTATAAAGTAACAAGTGTTGGTGAAGATGTGTAGAAATTGGAACTCTTTGTTCATTGCTGGCAAGAATATAAAATGGTGTAGCTGCTATGGAAAATAGGATAGTGGTCCTTAAAAAATATATATAGAGTTACTACATGATCCAGCATTTTCATTTCTGGGTACATATACAAAATAATTGAATGCATGCCCTCAAAGATGTACTTGTTCACCCATATTCATAGCAACATTATTTATGATAGCCAAATGATAGAAAAATCCAACTGTCCACCTGTGAATGAATTGGTAAACAAAATGTGGTATTGCATACAATCCAGTATTATTCAGCCCTACAAAAGAAGGGCATTCTGTTATATAATACAACATGAAGGGACATTGAGGAAATTATCCTAAGTGAAATAAGTCAATCACAAAAAAGCAATATTGTATGATACCACTTGCATGATGTACAGAAGAGAGTCAAATTCAAGAAACAAAGAAAGGCACTTGTCAGGGTTTGGGAAGTAGTAAGAAGAATCCCAATTTTCTGAGTAGAGGGAAGTTATATACTTTTATATATAAGGAATTAAGAACAATTGGGACATGATCATTTCTCAATTTATCTAAAATTGCCTTGCTTATATTTACATTTCCACATTATACAATGATTAAATTAGTGACCATTAGTTGTATCAAGCTGTTTTAAGTTTTATAGAATCTTTTTAACAAGTCTTCAATTAATTACTTGGATAGTGTTAAATAGTTTTTTTTTGTATATACATTCATAAATAAATTTACTTTTTTGCACATACCATGCCTCTCAGTCGTTCATGCAATTATTTTTTGACTACTGTAATCAAGATCAGACACATAATAAGAACCTCAAAATATTGAACTTGAATCTAAAGCACTAAGTATCTCTTTTCTCCTTTACTTACAAAATATTATCACAAACTTAAGTAAAAAGTCTGTTTTAGTATTTCAGTTAATGTTGAACAAGGCAGCCCAAGAATAATACTAAATCCATGAGAAGCATGTCTCGTGTTCTGAAAAATACTCCTAAATCACAGTCAACGGAATCTAGTAATAGTAGTGTGTTTTCCTATAGTCGGAATATTTCATTATGTAAAAAATTGATCAAATATAAATATTTAGCAAATGTATTACTCTGCAAGTTTCCTGTCAATTTTACAGTATAGTATAAAACAAGCCAGTACTATTTCACATAAAATGTATCAACATGTGTTTGGTGTTTTCCAGAATACTGCTTGACTACCAAAAATGTGGTATGACTTGTAAGACACAGATAACTTTTAAATAAGCTTTTTGAGGAAAATATTATTTCCTGAAAATCAAAATGCCTGGCTTAACGTGAAATTGGTCATTACAACATATGGAGGTCGAATATTTAACATCTAATTGTTAAAACAAATGTTCTCAAAAGTTATATTTCTGTTATATTTCTGAGTAGGAAGAAAGTGGGATTGGGGGGAGGCAGTGGCATTCAGGAAGCAATTGTTCTGATGATGAGATAGACACAATTCAGGGAGTGAATTTTCAAAATAAAACTTAATTTTGCTTTGAAAATGTCAAAGTGAAGAAAAGCAATAGTTCTGGCCTTTATAATACATCAGAATATCGGCCTGGAATATATTTATAGTTCCTTCTTGTTACAGATAAAAAAAATATTTTGCTCATTAGAAACTTACAGTAATCTTTGATTTTTTACATGCCAGTTCAGAGTTGTATCATTTTTCCCCCACTTTCTGGAGAGCTAATGTCTTTACACTCCAAAAGAAAATTTTAAAGCAGAATAGGAAACTCCATACTTTCCTCCCTCCCATAGGGACCCTGATATAACAAGACATAAAATAATTCCCCTTGTGAAAATCCAGAAACAAGTTAGGTGACTTCTGCACTACATCCTGTATCAAATCCTGTAGGAAAATTCATGATACTCATTTGCCATATACTGCCTCCTGCCACCTGTCACAGTAGCGTGCAATTGGAAGGGAATTGATTCCCAGCTCCTAGTTTTTTCTCGGGGAAGGACAAAGAAGACTATACTGTATATACAATGTTCTGACTTCTCAGGGTTTTTTTTTTCTGACAAAACTACTTCTGCTTTATCTGAATTTAAATGCTAAAAAGAAAAGGATCCAGATTGGGAGCCACTGAGATGAAAGATGAATGTATTAAGTAGCACATACATGCCAAAATCCCTCCATTCAGTTGAGCACAGAATGAATGGGGGAAAACTCCTAATTCCCAGCTTCTCTCTGGGGGAAAACATTGAAGTATGCATTCATATTCTTGTTTTTCATGGGGCTACCCAAAGAAGTGTTTACTATCTCTTCTAATTTGGAGTGCTAACAGAAACCAGAATAATCTAGAAGCCAGGGGTCCCCAGAGAACAAGTGACGTGGACAACTTACAGCTGATCCAGAGAATTCACAATACCACAGACAAACAGCAGAGAGAGCAAGATATTATCAGCTCCTGAAAACAAAACAAAACAAAACAAAACACTAACAAATCTTTGTAATTAATCTACATGCACAAATCCAAAGAAGACATATCCACAGAAAAATATATGAGAGGACCCCAGAATCTCTGGATGTGCTCATTGGTAAAGGTCTTTTCCTATATAAACTAATCTGTAAACCCTACGAGAAGTGACTGTTTTTACAAATGTGTGGATTCCAACCCAAAGTTACAAGTCATATGAAGAAACAAGGAAACATGGCACAAAGGAAAAAAAAATACAGAAACCAAACTTCAAAAAATTGAAGTACACGAGTAACAACAACAACAAAAAATTGAAAATAACCATAATGAAGAGTTCAGGAAAATAACGTATGAATAAAATGAGAATATCAATAAAGAAACAAAAACTATAAAGCAGACTCAAAGGGAAATTCTGGAGTTGAAGAATACAATAACAATTGAAAATCACACTAGTGGAGTTTAACAGCAGATTTAATCAAGTATAAGAGAATCAGCAACCTCAATGACAAGTCATTTGAAATTACCCTGTCAGAGAATCAAAAGGAAAAGAGAACTAAAAAGAGTGAAGAAAATCTAAAGAACTAATGAAACACTATCAAATGAACCAACATATATATTATGTAAGTCCCAGAAGGAGAAGAGATATAGAGGCAAAAAAAAAAAAAAATATTTGAAAAAATAATGGCACAAAAGTTCCTAAATCTGGGGAAGGTGATTAACATCCAGACTCAACATGCCTAACAGACCCAACTAGGAAGAACCACGGAAGACCACACCCAGATACATTATACTCAGATTGTTAAAAGTCAATGACAGAATTTCAAAGCAATAAGAAAAAAATGATGCATCATATTTAAGAAAGACACCATAAAATCATTAATGAATTTCTCAGAAGAAAGAAAAAATGTCAAAAAAGAGCACTACATTTGGCAAAATCATTGTTCAACAATGAAGGAGAGATAAAGTCTGTCACAGAAAAACAAAATTTGAAGGATTCCATCATTGTTAGACTTACCTTATGAGAAACATTAAGGGGACTTTTCAAGTTAAAATGAAAGGAAACAATAGAGCAACACAAAAACATATGAAAGAATTAGGCTTGTTTGGAGGAATTAGAATGGTAGAGCAGTAGGAGGACCCAAGGCTTTCCTGTCCTTCAGACACATCTAGATAAATATCAAATCATACTGAATAGCCAAGAAATTGATCTGAGGACTGGCAGAAAGAACTACACAACTAGAGGGAGAGAAGGGATCACTTTATGGAAAATGAAAGGTGCAGATATGTGGTTTGTGGGAGAAATGGATCGCTGGCACTGCAGAGGTGAGGGAGGCCTGGTCACAGAAAAAGGCCAGAGAGAGAAGCACACAGACAATCACACAAGGAGAGCATTTTCTGAAAGCATTGACTGAAAAAGAGAGAAGGGCTGATTTTTGTGATTTTTTGCAACCAGTGAGTCGCAAAGACTGGAGTTTTAGAGGTCCATGGTGTGGGTGGTATAGAGTCCTCTGAGCACTGCAGTGTTCCTGTGGAGAAGGCATGTAGGTAACCCAGGAGCAGACAGCATGTTCTGAAGATTGCCTAACATGCACTGGGAGAGAATGTTCCCTCTTCTTGGAGTACATCTGAGAGGGGTGGCATTTCCTCTCAGGGACAAAAGACCCCTAAGGTGTCATTTCCCTCCATCTTCCCTCAGCTTAGGGGAAGTTTCTTCTCAGCTGCTGAGATGGGCTAACCTGGACACTAGCTGTTTAGTGTTCTTTGCTACAAATCCCATGCCTCTGCACTCTGGTGCAACTGCCCTCTGAGTCAAACCTGCATGAATCCCAGCATTGCAAGACCCTCCCCCAGAAGACCAGTGCATGTATCCACCACACCAGGCCCCTTAAATTTGAAGTTTTAAAATTCAGCCAGCCTGGCTAGGATAGAGCCCAAAGTGCACTGCACTAAGCTGGCAAGCAACCCAGGCAAAGACAGTGTGAAAGCAGTGAACTAAAAATGCCTAGGATGCATGAGGGGAAACTATTCAGTCTTCTAGGAGGGCTTCCTTGACAGCAGCAAACTCAAGCCCTCCTCTGCAAGGACAAAGAAGCTGGCTAGCACCATTTACTTTTCTTATTCTTCAGCATAAACCAACTTCAGTAAATAGCAGAGCTTCAAAACTGGATGCATATCCTACTTACACCAAGTCTGGCTCCCTGGTTCTCTGCAGGTACTGCTTTTCTGAGGCAAGTGTGCCTAAGAACCAGTGCAGTGGGCTTCTCTCCCAGAAGAACAGCACAAACCCTTATACACACCAAATCTACTGACCATATAGTTCTGCAAAGGTTGAGTTCTAGTGGAAATAGCATCAGGTCTCATTTAATAAGCAAAACAGAGCACAGTTATTTAAAACTCACTACACTCTGGGAGCACCTGGGTGGCTCAGTCGGTTAAGTGAATGACTTCAGCTCAGGTCATGATCTCATGGTCCATGAGTTCAAGCCCCAATTCGGACTCTGTGCTGACAACTCAGAGCCTGGAGCGTACTTCAGATTCTGTGTCTCCCTCCTCTCTCTCTGCCTCCTCCCCTGCTTGTGCTCTGCTGTTTCTCACAAAAACAAACAAACAAACAAACAAACAAACTCACTACACTCTGGCCAAGGTACAAACACCCCCCCACGTCAAGGAAGGAGAAAGTCTGCAAAGGACTGACTTGAGGGATAACACAGCTGCAGAGTGCAAGCAGCATACACCAGAGACATGTACTGAAGCACCAGGCCCTGGACAGTATATGACATATTCTTCATAATGCCATTACTCTCAAGGGCAGGAAATATAACAGGCTTTCCTAACACAGAGAGGAAGAGAAAGACCTAGACCAAATGCCAAGATGGAGGAATTCATTCCAAAAGAAAGAACAAGAAAAGGTCATGGCCAAGTATCTAATCAAAAAAGATATAAGCAATATGCCTGATCCAGAATTTAAAGCAAAAAAATAAGGATACTAGTTGGGCTTGAGAAAAGCTTAGAAGACATCAGATATACACTTAGAGCAGAGATAAAAGAACTTAAAACCAATCCGGTCAAAATGAAAATTCAATAAGATATTCAAAACCACATGGGGGTAGGAGCCAAAATGGCGGAACAGCATGGAAGTTTTTGTGTGTGTCTCACATCCATAAAATACAGCCAGACCAACACTGAACCATCCTCCACACCTTAGAAAACTTATCTTAGGATTAACACAACAATCTGCACAGCCCAAACCACAGAATTCAGCAGTTACGTGGCATGGAGAGGTGATCTGGGAGAGAGAGAAGCTGTGAAGAGCAGAAAGCCATTTTGCATGCAGAGAGAGAACAGAGACAGGGGGGGTAGGGAGAGAATACGGGAAAAGCAATCCCCCAAAAGCAGCTGGAGAGAAAGTGGAAAAGTGGAAACAGTCGCAGGGACTGAACTAAAAACAGAGAAAGGAGAAAGGAGAGGGTTTAAATTCCATTAAGACTCTATAAACAGGAGGAGTGCAGAGTCTATAACTCTGTGGCTTGATACCTGCTGCTGCTCTGGAGCTAAGGGCAAATCCCCAGGAGCAGAATTAAGTCCTGGAGTCTTTGGGCCACACTGGGACAGCCGCTTCCCCTGCTGAGAGGACACCTGGTAGAGGCTGTGTGACTCTCCCAAAGGCAAAAGCCCCAGTGGACCCAGGAGAGAGAACAACCACATTCACTGGTGGTGGAACAAGGTCGCTGGGGGTGAAGCTTGGTGCCAGATGCATGTTGTGATTTGTCAAAATCCCTGAAACACTGCTGCTACACGATTGCACGAACGTTTTCTGGGCAGGCTGGCACCCAGCTGCAGTCTCTGGGCATCGGCAGCAGCATGGTCCCATGAATGTTCCTGGGTGCAGCTAGCACCTGACCATTGCTCGGTGAGATCCTCCTACAGAGGGGCAGAATGGGTCAAAACCTAACTCCCTCAGAAGTAAGGGGTCAGGAAACAGCCACATCTGAGATAAAACTCAGGAGGGGAGTGCTGCCTGGGGCTTGTTCAGGAACAGTGTAAAACAGGGAGTAGACAGAAGCCAAAGACAAAGGACGGATCCACAATTATTGATAGGGGAGAACAGAGTTCCTATACTAGAGACTGGGTAGCTGCATGATGCCATTGTCACCACTCACGCACAAGCGGAAACAAGACCTACAAGCGCCACAACAATCCACTCCAGTAAGATAAGCAGCACCTTCTAGTGGAGAAAGGAGCTGTTACACTAAGCCCAGCACAACTGTGCAAACGTCGCTCTTCAGGAACACAAGTCTCTCCACCTGCTTAGCTTATAGACTATAAAAACACTTCATACTTTGACTTCTAGGGGAAAACAAAGTAATTTCAGTCGTATTTCCGTCTGTTCACTGGTCCATCTCTTCAATTTTTTTCTTTTCTTTTTTCTTTTTTTCATTTCTTTTCTTTTCCTTGAATACAGAAAGAGAAAAAATCATTTTTATTTTCAATTTTTATTAAAAATATTTTTCTTAATTTTTTCTACTATATTTTCTACTTTTGTGTAAAGTTTTTCAAATTCTATTTTACTTCCATAATTTCATTTTATTCACTTCAGTGTATTCATTTTTTTCAAACCTTCAAATGATTTCCTTTTTTTTGGTTCCCCTTTTTTCTCTAATCTGTAAAACCACTTTCAACACCCAGACCAAAATACACCTAGAATTTAGCGTCATTTATTCGATTTTTGTGTGTGTGTTTCTTTTTAATTTTTTAATTTTATTTTTTTTTATTTTAATTATTTACCTCATTAAATCCTTTTATACCTTCAAAATGATGAAATTAAGGAATTCACCCCAAAAGAAAGAGCAGGAAGAAACAACAACCAGGGACTTAACCAACACATGTACAAGCAAGATGTCTGCACCAGAATTTAGAACCACGATAATAAGAATGTTAGCTGGAGTCAAAAATAGATTAGAATCCCTTTCTTCAGAGATAAAAGAAGTAAAAGCTAGTCAGGATGAAATAAAAATGCTACAACCCAGCTGCAATCTCAAATGGATGCCACGGCAGCAAGGATGTATGAGGTAGAACAGAGAATCAGTGATATAGAGGACAAACTTATGGGGAATAATGAAGCAGAAAAAAGAGGGAGATAAAGGCAAAAGAGCATGATTTAAGAATTAAAGAAATCAGTGACTCATTAAAAGGGAACAACATCAGAATCATAGGGGTCCCAAAAGAAGAAGAGAGAGAAATAGGGGTAGAAGGGTTATGTGAGCAAATCATAGAGGAAAACTTTCCTAACCTGGGTAAAGACACAGACATCAAAGTCCAGAAAGCACAGAGGACGCCCATGAGATTCAACAAAAAACGACCATCAACAAGGCATATGATAGTCAAATTCACAAAATACTGGGGCAAGGAAAGAAACATGAATGCAGCAAAAGAAAAAAAGTCCTCAACCTACAAGGAGAGACAGATCAGGTTCGCTTCAGACCTATCCACAGAAACTTGGCAGGCCAGAAAGGAGTGGCAGGATATATTCAGTGTGCTGAATCAGAAAAATATGAAGCCAAGAATTCTTTATCCAGCAAGGCAGTCATTCAAAATAGAAGGAGAGATAAAAGGTCTCCCAGACAAACAAAAATTAAAGGAGTTTGTGACCAAAAACCAGCCCTGCAAGAAATTTTAAGGAGGAATCTTTGAGGGGAGAAATGATGAAAGAAAGAAAGAAAGAAAGAAAGAAAGAAAGACAGACTAAAAGTAACAAAGACTAGAAAGGACCAGAGAATACCACCAGAAACTACAACTCTACAAGCAACAAAATGACGATAAATTCATACAAGTCAGTACTCACTCTAAATGTCAATGGACTAAATGCTCCAATCAAAAGATGTAGGGTAACAGAAAGGATAAGAAAAAAAGATCCATCTATATGCTGTTTACAAGAGACCCATTTTACACTGAAAGGCACCTTCAGATTGAACGTAAGGGGATGGAGAACCATTTATCATGCTAATACTCAACAAAAGAAAGTCAGAGTAGCCATACTTATATCAGAAAATCTAGACTTTAAAAAAAAAAGACTGTATCAAGAGAGGAAGAAGGGCATTATATCATAATTAAGAGGTCTATCCGCCAAGAAGACATAATAATTGTAAATATTTGTGCTCCAAATGTGATAGAACTCAAATATATAAACCAATTAATCACAAACATAAAGAAACCCATTGATAATAATACCACAATAGTAGTGGACATCAGCACCCCATTCACAGCAATGAACAGATCATCTAATAAAAAAATCAATAAGGAAACAATGGCTTTGAATGACACACTGGGCCAGATGGACTTAACAGATATATTCAGAACATTTCATCTTAAAGCAACAGAATATACATTCTTCTCCAGTGCACATGGAACATTCTCCAGAATAGACCACATACTGGGACACAAATCAGCTCTCAACAAATACAAAAAGAATGAGATAATAACATGCATAATTTCAGACCACAACACCATGAAACTCAAAATGAACCACATGAAAAAATTTGCAAAGGTAAAAAATACTTGGAGACTAAAGAACATCCTTCCAAAGAAGGAATGGGCTAACCAAGAAGTTAAAGAGGAAATTGAAAAGTTCATGGAGACCTATGAAAATGATAACGCCACCACCCAAATCCTCTGGGATCCAGGAAAGGAGGTCATAAGGGAAAACTACATAACAATCCAGGCCTTCCTAAAGAAGGAAGAAGGATCACAGGTACACAACTTAACCTTACGCATTTAAGGAGATGAAAAAAGAACAGCAAATAAAACCCCAAACCAGCAGAAGACAGGAAATAATAAAGATTAGAGCAGAAATCAATTAATGCTAGCAAAACAAACAAAAAAACCCAAAAACAAACAAACAAACAACAACAACAACAACGACAAAAAAAAAAAAACAGTAGAAAAAAATCAATGAAACCAGAGGCTGGTCCTTTGAAAGAATTAACAAAATTGATAAACCACTAACCAGTTTAATCAAATAGAAAAAGGAAAAGAACCAAATTAATAAAATCAAGAATGGAAGAGGAGAGATCACAACCAATACAGCAGATATAAAAGCATTATAAGAGAATATTATGAGAAATTATATGTCAATGAAATGGGCCATCCGGAATAAATGGATGTTTTTCTAGAAACATACACACTACCAAAACTTAGACAGAAAGAAATAGAAAATTTGAACAGACCCATAACCAGTAAGGAAATAGAATTAGTAATCAACAATCTGCCAAAAAAAGAAGAATCCAGGGCCAGATGGCTATCCAGGGGAATCTACCAAACATTTAAGGAAGAGTTAACACCTATTCTCTTGAAGCTGTTCCAAAAATCAGAAATGGAAGGAAAACTTACAAACTCTATAGAGCCAGAATTACCTTGATTCCAAAACCAGATAGAGACCCCATTAAAAAGGAGAACTATAGACCAATTTCCCTAATGAACATGGATGCAAAAATCCTCAACAAGATATTAGCGAACCAGATCCAACAATACATTAAAAAAATTATTCACCATATGGTTTCACTCTTATGTGCATCCTGAGAAACTTAACAGAAACCCACGGGGGAGGGGAAGGAATAAAAAAGAGTTTAGAGTGGAAGAGAGCCAAAGCATAAGAGACTCTTAAAAACTGAGAACAAACTGAGGGTTGATGGGGGGTGGGAGGAAGGGGAGGGTGGGTGATGGGTATTGAGGAGGGCACCTTTTGGGATGAGCACTGGGTGTTGTATGAAACCAATTTGAGAATAAACTTCATATGTTGGAAAAAAAATTATTCACCATGACCAAGGGGGATTTATACCTGGGATGCAGGGTTGGTTCAATATTCATGAAACAATCAATGTGATCCATCACATCAGTAAAAGAAATGACAAGAACCATATAATGCTCAATAGATGCAGAGAAGTCATTTGACAAAATACAGCATCCTTTCTTGAAAAAAACTCAGGAAATTTGGGATAGAAGGATCATACCTCGAAATCATAAAAGCCATATATGAAAGACCCAACTCTAATATCATCCTCAATAGGGAAAAACTGACAGGTTTCCCCCTAAGGTCAGGAACTAGACAGGGATGTTTACTGTCAACAATGTTATTCAACATAGTATTGGAAGTCTTAGCCTCAGCAATCTGACAACACAAAAAAATAAAAGACATCCAAATGGGCCAGGAGGAGGTCAAACCTTCACTCTTCACAGATGATATGATAATCTACAAGGAAATCCCAAAAGATTCCACCAAATACTGCTAGAACTGATTCATGAATTCAGCAAATTTCAGAATATAAAATCAATGCACAGAAATCTGTTGCATTCCTATACAGCAATAATGAAGCAACAGAAAGGGAAATCAAGGAATAAATCCCATTTATAATTTCACTAAAAAACATAAAATACCTAGGAATGAATCTAACCAAAGAGGTGAAAAATCTATACACTGAAAACTATAGAAAGCTCATGAAAGAAATTGAAGACACAAAAAAATGGAAAAATATTCCAGCCACCTGTATACGATGAACAAATATTGTTTAAAGGTCATTACTATCAAAAGCAATCTACATATTCAGTGCAATCTCTATCAAAATAACACTACATTCTTCACAGAGCTAGAAAAAATAATCCTAAAATTTGTATAGAACCAGAAAAGACCCTGAATAGCAAAAGCAATCTAGAAAAATGAAACCAAAGCAGAAGGCATCACAATCCTGGAGTTTAAGCTGTAATACAAAGCTACAATCATCAAGAAAGTATGGTACTGGCACAAAAACAGACACTCAGATCAATGGAACAGAATAGAGAACCCAAAAATGGAGCCACAAACATATGGCCAACTAATCTTTGACAAAGCAGGAAAGAATATCCAATGGAATAAACACAGTCTCTTCAGCAAGTGGTGATGGCAAAACTGGACAGCAACATGCAGAAAAATGAACATGGACCACTTTCTGGCACCATACACAAAAATAAACTCAAAATGGATGAAAGACATCAATGTAAGACTGGAAGCCATCAAAATCCTCCAGGAGAAAGCAGGCAAAAAACTCTTTGAGCTTGGCTGCAGCAACTTCTTACTCAATACATCTCTGGACGCAAGGGAAACAAAAGCAAAATGAATTGGTGGGACCTCATCAAAATAAAAAGCTTCTGCACAGTGAAATAAACAATCAGCAAAACTAAAAAGCTACCAAATTCTGGGAGAGGAAGACAGTGGCGTAGGAGGATGCTGGGCTCACTGCATCCTGCGGATCACTTAGATTCCACCCACACCTGTCTAAATAACCCAGAAAACCACCAGAAGACTAGCAGAACGGATTCTCCAGAGCCAAGTGTAGATGAGAGGCCCATGGAAGAGGGTAGGAAGGGTGGAGAGGTGGTGCACACTACACAGACTGGCAGGAAGGAGCTGGGGAAAGAGGCAGCCTGCTGGCAAAGCACAGCCTCAGAGTCTGGCTTGCAAAAGCAGAAGGGCCTGGCAGAGAGTGTTCTGGCAGCAAGCAGGACTGAACATCTGAAAGATTATAAGTTAACAGCTGTGCTCAGAGAGCGGGAGGGCCGGAGGACAATGGGAGGGAGAGTTGTAGAGCCCCGGATGACAGAGCCCAGCGTGGCAGGGAAAAAAGGTGCTCGCCAATGCCATCTCCCTGCCCATCCCCAAGCCAAAATCCCAAAGGGAACCAGTTCCTGTCAGGGAACTTGCTTGCACCTCGCAAACAACCAACACTGTGCTTCTGCAGATCCATCCCTCCAGTGGCAGGTCTGACTCCCTCCTGGTGCCGCAGGGCCCTTCCCAAAGGGGATCATGAAGGAAAAGCGAGCTGAGCCTACCCCTCCCTCCCCTGTGCACCTTGCCAATCCACCCCAGCTAATACATCAGATCCCCAGCACCACAAGCCTGGCAATGTGCAAGTAACCCAGATGGGCCATGCCACCCCACAGTGAATCCCGCCCCTAGGAGAGGGGAAGAGAAGGTACACACCAGTCTGACTGTGGCCTCAGCGGTGGGCACGGGGCAGACAACAGGTTTGACTGTGGCCCCGCCCACCAATGCAAGTTATTCAAGACAGCACAGGAGAAGTGCTCCTCAGTTCCGAACCACTCCAGGGACTATCCAAAATGACGAAATGGAAGAATTCCCCTCAAAAAAACCTCCAGGAAATGACAGCTAACGAACTGATCAAAAACGATTTAAACAATATAACAGAAAGTGAATTTAGAATAATAGTCATGAAATTAATCACTGGGCTTGAAAACAGTATAAAGGACAGCAGTGAATCTATTGCTACAGAGAACAAGGGACTAAGGAACAGTCAGCAGGAGCTAAAAAATGGTATTAATGAGCTGCAAAATAAAATGGAGATTACCACAGCTCAGATTGAAGGGTCAGAGGAGAGAATAGGTGAACTAGAAGATAAAATTATGGAAAAAGAAGAAGCTGAGAAAAAGAGAGATAAAAAAATCCAGGAGTATGAGGGGAAAATTAGAGAACTAAGTGATGCACTAAACAGAAATAATCTACACATAATTGGTATTCCAGAGCAGGAAGAGGGAGGGAAAGGTGCTGAAGGGGTACTTGAAGAAATTATAGCTGAGAACTTCCCTGAACTGGGGAAGGAAAAAGGCATTGAAATCCAAGAGACACAGAGAACTCCCTTTAGACGTAACTTGAATCGATCTTCTGCACGACATATCATAGTGAAACTGGCAAAATACAAGGATAAAGAGACAATTCTGAAAGCACCTAGGGATAAACGTGCTCTAACATATAAAGGGAGACCAATATGACTAGTGAAGGATCTCTCTACTGAAACTTGGCAGGCCAGAAAGGAATGGCAAGAAATCTTCAACGTGATGAACAGAAAAAAATATGCAGCCGAGAATCCTCTATCCAGCAAATCTGTCATTTAGAATAGAAGGAGAGATGAAGGTCTTCCGAAACAAAAACTGAAGGAATTCAACACCACTAAACCAGCCCTGCAAGAGATCCTAAAGGGGATCCTGTGAGACAAAGTACCAGAGACATCGCTACAAGCATGAAAGCTACAGACATCACAATGACTCTAAACCCATATCTTTCTATAATAACACTGAATGTAAATGGATTAAATGCACCAACCAAAAGACATAGGGTATCAGAATGGATAAAAAAACAAGACCCATCTATTTGCTGTCTACAAGAGACTCATTTTAGACCTGAGGACACTTTCAGATTGAAAGTGAGGGGATGGAGAACTATTTATCATGCTACTGAAAGGCAAAAGAAAGCTGGAGTAGCCATATTTATATCAGACAAACTAGACTTTAAATTAAAGGCTGTAACAAGAGATGAAGAAGGGCATTATATAATAATTACAGGGTCTATCCATCAGGAAGAGCTAACAATTATAAATGTCTATGCACCAAATACGGGAGCCCCCAAATATATAAAACAATTAATCACAAACATAAGCAACCTTATTGACAAGAATGTGGTAATTCCAGGGGACTGTAATACCCAAATTACAACAATGGATAGATCATCTAGACACATGGTCAATAAAGAAACAAGGGCCCTGAATGATACATTGGATCAGATAGACTTGACAGATGTATTTAGAATTCTGCATCCCAAAGCAACAGAATATACTTTCTTCTCAAGTGCACATGGAACATTCTCCAAGATAGATCACATATTGGGTCACAAAACAGCCCTTCATAAGTATACAAGAAATGAGATCATAACATGCATACTTTTGGAGCACAATGCTATTAAGTTTGAAATCAACCACAGGAAGAAGTCTGGAAAACCTCCAAAAGCATTGAGGTTAAAAAACACCCTACTAAAGAATGAGTGGGTCAACCAGGCAATTAGAGAAGAAATTAGAAAATATATGGAACCAAACGAAAATGAAAATACAACAATACAAACACTTTGGGATGCAGCAAAGGCAGTCCTGAGAGGAAAATACATTGCAATCCAGGCCTATCTCAAGAAACAAGAAAAATCCCAAATACAAAATCTAACAGCACACCTAAAGGAAATAGAAGCAGAGCAGCAAAGACTCTCCAAAGCCAGCAGAAGAAGAGAAATAATAAAGATCAGAGCAGAAATAAACAATATAGAATCTAAAAAAACTGTAGAGCAGATCAACGAAACCAAGAGTTGGTTTTTTGAAAAAATAAACAAAATTGACAAACCTCTAGCCAGGCTTCTCAAAAAGAAAAAGGAGATGAACCAAATAGATAAAATCATGAATGAAAATGGAATTATTACAACCAATCCCTCAGAGATACAAACAATTATCAGGGAATACTATGAAAAATTATATGCCAACAAATTGGACAACCTGGAAGAAATGGACAAATTCCTAAACACCCACACCCTTCCAAAACTCAACCAAGAGGAAATAGAAAACTTGAACAGACCCATAACCAGTGAAGAAATTGAATCAGTTATGAAAAATCTCCCAACAAATAAGAGTCCAGGACCAGATGGCCTCCCAGGGGATTTCTACCAGACATTTAAATCAGAGATAATACCTATCCTTCCCAAGCTATTCCAAAAAATAGAAAGGGAAGGAAAACTTTCAGACTCATTCTATGAAGCCAGTATAGCTTTGATTCCTAAACCAGACAGAGACCCAGTAAAAAAAGAGAACTACAGGCCAATATCCCTGATGGATATGGATGCAAAAATTCTCAATAAGATACTAGGAAATCAAATTCAACACCTTATAAAAGCATTATTCACCATGAACAAGTGGGATTCATTCCTGGGATG
This sequence comes from Panthera uncia, assembly GCF_023721935.1. Classification (NCBI taxonomy): domain Eukaryota; kingdom Metazoa; phylum Chordata; class Mammalia; order Carnivora; family Felidae; genus Panthera; species Panthera uncia. Next base: position 100,424,492 of record NC_064817.1, read on the forward strand.
CAGGGCTGGTTCAACATTCGCAAATCAATCAACGTGATACATCACAGTAATAAAAGAAAAAAATAAGAACCATATGATCCTGTCAATGAATGCAGAAAAAGCATTTGAGAAAATTCAGCATCCTTTCTTAATAAAAACCCTCGAGAAAGTCAGGATAGAAGGAACATACTTAAACATCATAAAAGCCATTCATGAAATGCCCACAGCTAATATCATGCTCAATGGGGAAAAACTGAGAGCTTTCCCCCTGAGATCAGGAACACAACAGGTATGTCCACTCTCACTGCTGTTCTTTAACATAGTCTTGGAAGTGCTGGCATCAGCAATCAGACAACAAAAGGAAATCAAAGGCATCAAAATTGGCAAAGATGAAGTTAAGCTTTCACTTTTTGCAGATGACATGATACTATACATGGAAAATCCGATAGACTCCACCAAAAGTCTGCTAGAACTGATATATGAATTCAGCAAAGTTGCAGGATACAAAATCAATGTATAGAAATCAGTTGCATTCTTATACACTAATAATGAAGCAACAGAAAGACAAATAAAGAAACTGATCCCATTCACTATTGCACCAAGAAGCATAAAATACCTAGGAATAAATCTAACCAAAGATGTAAAAGATCTGTATGCTGAAAAGTATAGAAAGCTTATGAAGGTAATTGAAGAAGATATAAAGAAATGGAAAAACTTCCGTGCTCATGGATTGGAAGAATAAGTATTGTTAAAATGTCAATACTACCCATAGCTATCTACACATTCAATGGAATCCCAATCAAAATTGCACCGGCATTCTTCTCAAAGCTAGAACAAGCAATCCTAAAATTCATATGGAACCACAAAAGGCCCTGAATAGCCAAAGTAATTTTGAAGAAGAAGACCAAAGCAGGAGGCATCCCAATCCCAGACTTTACCCTCTCCTACAAAGCTGTAATCATCAAAACAGTATGGTATTGTCACAAAAACAGACACATAGACCAATGGAATAGAATAGAAACCCCAGAACTAGACCCATAAAAGTATGGCCAACTAATCTTTGACAAAGCAGGAAAGAATATCCAATGGAAAAAAGACAGTCTCTTGAACAAATGGTGCTGGGAGAACTGGACAGTAACAAGCAGAAGAATGAAACTAGACCACTTTCTCACACCATTCACAAGAATAAACTCAAAATGGATAAAGGACCTGAATGTGAGACAGGAAACCATCAAAACCCTAGAAGAGAAAGCAGGAAAAGACCTCTCTGACCTCAGCCGTAGCAATTTCTTACTTGACACATCCCCAAAGACAAGGGAATTGAAAGCAAAAATGAACTACTGGGACCTTATGAAGATAAAAAGCTTCTGCATAGCAAAGGAAACAACCAACAAAACTAAAAGGCAACCAACGGAATGGGAAAAGATATTTGCAAATGACATATCAGACAAAGGGCTAGTATCCAAAATGTATAAAGAGCTCACCACACTCCACACCGAAAAACAAATAACCCAGTGAAGAAATGGGCAGAAAACATGAATAGACACTTCTCTAAAGACATCCGGATGGCCAACAGGCACATGAAAAGATGCTCAACGTTGCTCCTCATCAGGGAAATACAAATCACAACCACACTCAGATATCACCTCACGCCAGTCAGAGTGGCCAAAATGAACAAATCAGGAGACTATAGATGCTGGAGAGGATGTGGAGAAACGGGAACCCTCTTGCACTGTTGGTGGGAATGCAAACTGGTGTAGCCTCTATGGAAAACAGTGTGGAGGTTCCTCAAAAAAT
>NC_064817.1:100426277-100468757 GCF_023721935.1 Panthera uncia
CTCAAAAAATTAAAAATAGACCTACCCTATGACCCAGCAGTAGCACTGCTAGGAATTTACCAAAGGGATACAGGAGTACTGATGCATAGGGGCACTTGTACCCAAATGTTTATAGCAACACTGTCAACAATAGCCAAATTGTGGAAATAGCCTAAATGTCCTTTATCTGATGAATGGATAAAGAAATTGTGGTTTATATACACAATGGAGTACTACGTGGCAATGAGAAAGAATGAAATATGGCCCTTTGTAGCAACGTGGATGGAACTGGATAGTGTGATACTAAGTGAAATAAGCCATACAGAGAAAGACAGATACCATATGTTTTCACTCTTATTTGGATCCTGAGAGACTTAACAGAAACCCATGGGGGAGTGGAAGGGAAAAAAAAGAGGTTAGAGAGGGAGGGATCCAAACCATAAGAGACTGGTAAAAACTGAGAACAAACTGAGGGTTTCTGGGTGGGTGGGAGGTAGGGGAGGGTAGGTGATGGGTATTGAAGAGTGCATCTTTTGGGATGAGCACTGGGTGTTGTATGGAAACCAATTTGACAATTTCATATATTAAAAAAATTAAAAAAATAAAAGCCAATAATAACATAAAAAAACTAAAAGACTACCGACAGAATGGGACAAGATATTTCCAAACGACATATCAGATAAAGGGTTAGTACACAAAATCTATAAAGAACTTATCAAACTCAACACCCAAGAAACAATCCAGTGACAAAACGGGCAAAGACATGAATAGACAGTTCTCCAAGGAAGACATCCAGATGGCCAACTGACACATGAAAAAATGCTCCACATCACTCATCATCAGGGAAATACAAATCAAAACTCCAATGAGATACTACCTTATACCCGTCAGAATGGTTAACATTAACAACTCAGGCAACAACACATGTTGGCAAGGATGCGGAGAAAGAGGATCTCTCTTGCATTTTTGTTGGGATTGCAAGCTGGTGCAGTCACTCTGGAAAACAGTATGGAGGTTCCTCAAAAAATTAAAAATAGAACTATCCTATGACCCAGAAATTGCACTACTATGTATTTATCCAAGGGATATAGGTAAGTTTTTGTTGAAGGGGTGCATGCACCCCAATGTTTATAGCAGAACTATCAACAATAGCCAAAGTATAGAAAGAGCCTAAATGTCCATCGATGGATGAATGTATAAAGAAGATATGGTATATATATATGATGGGGTATTACTCGGCAATCAACAAGAATTAAATCTTGCCATTTGCGACTACATGGATGGAATTATAGGGTATTATGCTAAACGAAATTTTTCAGTCAGGGAAAGACAAATATCATATGACTTCACTCATATGAGGACCCTAAGATACAGCACAGATGACCATAAGGGAAGGGAAGCAAAAATAATATAAAAACAAGGAGGGGGACAAAACATAAGAGACTCTTAAATATGGAGAACAGAGGGTTACTGGAAGGGTTGTTGGAGGGTGGATGGGCCATATGGGTAAGGGGCATTAAGGAATATAATCCTGAAATCATTGTTGCACTATATGCTAACTAATTTGTATGTAATTAGAATTAATTAAAAAAAAAAAAACACACCTGGATGTAATTACCACAAGGATGGAAGAAGAAAAGTAACAAGTAAGTGATGTAGGACATAAAACTATGGAAAATAATGAAGCTGAACAAAAGAGGGAAAAAATTTAGATCATGAAAGTAGACTTAGAGAACTCATTTACTCCATCAATCATAATTACATTCATACCATAGGAGTATCCCAGAAGAAGAAGAGAAAAGGGGTCACAGGTTTATTTCAGCAAATTATACCTGAAAACTACTAGGGTAGGAAATAGACATCCAAATCTAGCAGGCACAAAGAACTCCCATCAAAATCAATAAAAGCACACCAACACCAACATGCATCATAGTTAAATCTGCAAAATATAGAGATGGAGAAAAATTACTTACTTAAAGTAGTGAGACAAAAACAGTCCCTAACTTAAAGGGGAGACAATTAAGGTTAGCAGCAGACCTATCCACAAACATTTGGCGGGCCAGAAGGAAGTGGCATGATATGTTCAATGTGCTGAATGGGGAAAACATGCAGACCAAAGCACTCTATACAGAAAGGCTATCATTCAAAATAGAAGGAGAAGGATGCTTTGTTAACCAAGTCACAAGACCATAAGGCTGCATGTCTCTCAGAAAGTTCTTTTTTCTTTAAATTCATCTACATAAACCCAAATTAATTATCCTGAAACATCATTTTTATCATTTTGTTCCCTTGTCGATAGCCTACTGAATTTTTCCTGCCACAAAAAGTTCAATCTAGGATGCCACTGTCTGGATGGAAGAAGGCAGCATAGGAGGATGCTGGGCTAACCTCGTCCTGTGCTGATTGCTTAGGTTTCACCCACATTACCCTAAATAACTCAGAAAGCAGCCATAAGACTAGCAGAATGGACTCTCCGGAGCCAAACTTAGACAAGAGGCCCATGGAAGAGGGTAGGAAAGGTGGAGAGGCAGTGTGTGCTACATGGACTGGCAGGAGGGAGCTGGGGTGGTGGAGGGGCAGCCTGCCTGGTAAGGTAGAGGCCCCGAAGTCTGGCTTGCAAAAACGGAGGGGCCAGACTGTGAGTTCTGAAAGCCAGCAGGACTTAACATCTATAATGTTAAAAGTCAACAGCTCTGCTCTAGGAGAGCAGGGAGGGCAAGAGTACGCCAGAAGGGAGAGTTGTTGAGCCCCAGAAGACAGAGCTCAGCTCAGTGGGGGAAAAAGGTGCTGGCCAGCACCATTTTCCTCTCCCATCCCCCAGCCAAAATTCCAAAGGGAACCAGTTCCCAACACCGAACTTGCTTGCACTGCACACTCAATGCTGTGCTTCTGTGGATCCATCCCTCCAACAGGCCTGCCTCCCTCCCGGTGCTGCAGGGCCCCTCCTGCAGGGGACCACCAACACAAAGTTAGCTATTCCTGCCCCTCCCTCCCCTGGGCACCTTGTGGATCCATCCCATTTAAAATGCCCTTGGTGAGATCCCATTGAAGCAGCACCACAAGTCTGACAGAGTGCAAGTAGCCAAGACAGGGGCCACACCACTCCACAGTGAGTCCTGCCCTTGGGAGAGGGGAAGATAAGGTACACACCAGTCTGACTGTGGCCCCAGTGGTAAACTGGGGGCAGACATCTGGTCTGACTGTGGCTCCGCCCACAAACACAAGTTTCTCTGGACAGCACAGGGGAAATGCCCTGCAGTTTGGAGCTACCACAGGGACTACCCAAAATGGTGAAATGGAAGAATTCTCCTCAAAAGAAACTCCAGGAAGCAGCAAGAGCCAACGAATTGATTAAAAACAGATTTAAACAATATAAGGAACAAGAATTTAGAATAATAGTCATAAAATTAGTTGCTGGGTTGAAAAAAGCATAGAGGACAGCAGAGAATCTATTGCTACAGATATCAAGGGATTAAGAAATAGTCATGAGGAACTAAAAAATGCTATAAATGAGGTGCAAAATAAAATGGAGGTGTCCATAGCATGGATTAAAGAGGCAGAGGATAGAATAGGTGAATTAGAAGTTAAAATTAAGGAAAAAGAGGAAGTTGAGAAAAAAGGAGATAAAAAAAATCCAGGAGTATGAGGGGAGAATTAGAGAACTAAGTGATGCAATCAAATGGAACAATATCCATATCATAGGAATTCCAGAAGAAGAAAAGAGAGAGAAAGGGACTAAAGGTGTACTTGAACAAATCATACATGAAAACTTCCCTGATATAGGGAAGGAAAAAGGCATTGAAATCCAAGAGGCACAGAGAACTCCCTTTAGGTGTAACTTGAATCGATCGTCACCATGGCATATCATGGTGAAACTGGCAAAATACAAGGATAAAGAGACAATTCTGAAAGCAGCTAGGGATAAACAGGCTCTAACTTACAACAGCAGACACATAAGGGTACTAGCAGACCTATCTACTGAAACTTGGCAGGCCAGAAAGGAATGGCAGGAAATCTTCAATGTGATGAACAGAAAAAAAATATGCAGCCGAGAATCCTTTATCCAGCAAGTCTATCCATCAGAATAGAAGGAGAGATAAAGGTTTTCCCAAACAAACAAAAACTGAAGGAATTCATTATCACTAAATCAGCCCTACAAGCAATCCTAAGGGGGATTCTGTGAGTGAAACGTTGCAAGGACCACAAAGTACCAGAGACATCACTACAATCATGAATCCTACAGATATCACAATGATTCTAAACCTATATATTTCAAAAATAATACTGAATGTAAATGGACTAAATGTTCCAACCAAAAGACATAGGGTATCAGAATGGATAAAAAGCAAGATCCATCTATTTGACGTCTAAAAGAGATTCATTGTATACCTGAGGACACATTCAGATTGAAAGTGAGGGGATGGAGAACTATCTATCATGCTACTGGAAGTCAAAAGAAAGCTGGAGTAGCCATACTTATATCAGACAAACTAGAATTCAAATTAAAGGCTGTAACAAGAGATGAAGAAGGGTGTTATATAATGATTACAGGGTTTATCCATCAGGGAGAGCTAACCATCATAAATGTCTATGCACTGAATTCTGCAGCACCCAAATATATAAAACAATCACAAACATAAGCAGCCTTATTGATACGAATGTGGTAATAGCATGGGACTTTAATACTTCACATAAGCAATGGATAGATCATCTAGACACAGGATCAATAAAGAAACAAGGGTCCTGAATGATACATTGGAACACATGGACTTGACAGATATATTTAGAACTCTGCATCCCAAAGCAACAGAATATACTTTCCTCTCGAGTGCACATGGAACATTCTCCATGATAGATCTCATACTGGGTAACAAAACAGCCCTTCACAAGTATAAAATAATTGAAATCATACCATGCACACTTTCAGACCACAATACTATGAAACATAAAATCAACCAAAGGAAAAAGTCTGGAAAACCTCCAAAAGTATGGAGCTTAACAAACACCCCACTAAAGGATAAATGGTCAACCAGGCAATTAGAGAAGAAATTTAAAAATATATATGGAAACAAATGAAGATGAAAATACAACAATCCAAATGCTTTGGGATGCAGCGAAGGCAGTCCTGAGAGGAAAATACATTGCAATCCAGGCCCATCTCAAGGAACAAGAAAAATCCCAAATACAAAACCTAACAGCACACCTAAAGGAAATAGAAGCAGAACAGCAAAGGCAGCCTAAACCCAGCAGAAGAAGAGAAATAATAAAGATCAGAGCAGAAATAAACAATATAGAATCTAAAAAAACTGTAGAGTAGATCAATGAAACCAAGAGTTGGTTTTTTGAAAAAATAAACAAAATTGATAAACATCCAGCCAGGCTTCTCAAAAAGAAAAGGGAGATGATCCAAATAGATAAAATCATGAATGAAAATGGAATTATTACAACCAATCCCTCAGAAATAGAAGCAATTATCAGGGAATACTATGAAAAATTATATGCCAACAAACTGGACAACCTGGAAGAAATGGACAAATTCCTAAGCACCCACACACTCCCAAAATTCAAACAGGAAGAAATAGAAAACTTGAACAGACCCATAACCAGTGAAGAAATTGAATCGCTTATCAAAAATCTCCCAACAAATAGGAGTCCAGGACCAGATGGCTTCCCTGGGGAATTCTACTAGACATTTAAAGCAGAAATAATACCTATCCTTCTCAAGCTATTCCAAAAAATAGAAAGGGAAGGAAAACTTCCAGACTCATTCTATGAAGCCAGTATTCCTTTGATTCCTAAACCAGACAGAGACCCAGCATAAAAAGAGAACTACAGGCCAATATCCCTGATGAATATGGATGCAAAAGTTCTCAACAAAATACTAGCAGATCAAATTCAACAGCATATAAAAAGAATTATTCACCATGATCAAGTGGGATTCATTCCTGGGATGCAGGGTTGGTTCAACATTCACAAACCAATCAGTGTGATACATCACATTAATAAAAGAAAAGATAAGAATGAGATAATCATGTCAATGAATGCAGAAAAACCATTTGACAAAATTCAGCATTCTTGCTTAATGAAAACCCATGAGAGGGGCGCCTGGGTGGCTCAGCTGTTTGGGCATCTGACTTCAGCTCAGATCATGATCTGATGGTTTGTAAGTTCAAGCCACACATCTGGATCTGTGCTGACATCTCAGAGGCTGGAGCCTGCTTTGGATTGTATGTCTCCCTATCCCCTGCTTCTCCCCCACTTGTGCTCTCTCTCTCTCTCTCTTTCTCTCAAAAATAATAAATAAATAAATAAATAAAATGTAAGAAAAAATCGTCGAGAAAGTGGGGATACAAGGAACATACCTAAACATCATAAAAGCCATTTATAAAAAGCCCACAGAAAACATCATGCTCAATGGGGAAAACCTAATAGCTTTCCCCCTGAGATCAGGAACACGACAGGCATATCCACTCTCACCGCTGTTGTTTAACATAGTGTTGGACGTGCTAGCATCAGCAACCAGACAACAGAAGGAAATCAAAGGCATCAAACTTGGCAAAGATGAAGTCAAGATTTCACTTTTTGCAGATGACATCATACTATACATGGAAAACTCAATAGACTCCACCAAAAGTCTACTAGAACTGATACATGAATTCTGCAAAGTCGCGGGATACAAAATTAATGTACAGAAATCAGTTGCATTCTTATACACTAATAATGAAGCAACAGAAAGGGAAATAAAGAAACTGATCCCATTCACAATTGCACCAAGAATCATAAAATACCTAGGAATAAACCTAACCAAAGATGTAAAAGATCTGTATGCTGAAAACTATAGAAAGCTTATGAAAGAAATTGAAGGAGATACAAGTAAATGGAAAAACATTCCGTGTTCATGGATTGGAAGAATAAATATTGTAAAAAGTCAATACTATCCAAAACAATCCACAAATTTAATGCAGTCCCAATCAAAATTGCACCAGCATTTTCCTCAAAGCTAGAACAAGCAATCCTAAAATTTGTATGGAACCAGAAAAGACCCCAAATAGCCAAAGTAATATTGAACAAAACCAAAGGAGGAGGCATCACAATCCTAGACTTCAGCCTCTACTACAAAGCTGTAATCATCAAGACAGCATGGTATTGGCACTAAAACAGACACATAGACCAATGGAATACAATAGAGATTCTATAATTGGACCCACAAAAGTATGGCCAACTAATCTTTGACAAAGCAGGAAAAAATATCCAATGGAAAAAAGACAGTCTCTTTAACAAATGGTGCTTGGAGAACTGGATAGCAACATGTAGAAGAATGAAACTAGACCACTTTCTTACACTATTCACAAAAATAAACTCAAAGTGGATAAAGGACCTGAATGTGAGACAGGAAACCATCAAAACCCTAGAGGAGAAAGCAAGAAAAATCTCTCTGACCTCAGCCGCAGCAATTTCTTACTTGACACATCCCCAAAGGCAAGGGAATTAAAAGCAAAAATGAACTCTTGGGACCTCATGAAGATAAAAAGCTTCTGCACAACAAAGGAAAGAATCAACAAAACTAAAAGGCAACCCACAGAATGGGAAAAGATATTTGCAAATGTCATATCAGACAAAGGGCTAGTATCCAAAATCTATAAAGAGCTCACCAAACTCCACACTTAAAAAACAAATAATCCAGTGAAGAAATGGGCAGAAAACATGAATAGACACTTCTCTAAAGAAGACACCCAGATGGCCAAAGGCACATGAAACGATGCTCAACATCACTCCTCATCAGAGAAATACAAATCAAAACCACACTGAGATATCACTTCACCCCAGTCAGAATGGCTAAAATGAAGATATCAGGAGACTATAGATGCTGGAGAGGATGTGGACAAACGGGAACCCTCTTGCACTGTTGGTGGGAATGCAATTTGGTGCAGCTGCTCTGTAAAACAGTGTGGATGTTCCTCAAAAAATTAAAAATAGACCTACCCTATGACCCAGCAATAGCACTACTAGGAATTTACCCAAAGGATACAGGAGTGCTGATGCATAAGGGCACTTGTACACCAATGTTTATAGCAGCACTTTCAACAATAGCCAAATTGTGGAAAAAGCCTAAATGTCCATCAACTGATGAATGGATACAGAAGTTGTGGTTTATATATACAATGGAATACTACTTGGCAATGAGAAAGAATGAAGTATGGTCTTTTGTAGCAACATGGATGAAACTGCAGAGTGTTATGCTAAGTGAAATAAGTCATACAGAGTAAGACAAATCCATATGTTTTCACTCTTATATGGATCCTGAGAAGCTTAACAGAAGACAATAGGGGAGGGGAAGCAAAAAAAAGGAGAGGGAGGGAAGCAAGCCATAAGAGACTCTCAAAGAGTGAGAATAAACTGAGGGTTAATGGGGGGTGGGAGGGAGGGGAAAGTGGGGGATAGGCATTGAGGAGGGCACCTGTTGGGATGAGCACTGGGTGTTGTATGGAAACCAATTTGACAATAAATTTCATATTAATAAATAAATAAATAAATAATAAAGGAGAGGTAGTTTCCCAGACAAACAAAAACTAATGGTGTTCATGACCTCTAAACCAGCCAAGCAAGAAATATTAAAGGGGACTCTTTGAGTGTGAAAGAAATACCAAAAGCAGCAAAAACTAGAAAGGAACAGAGAAAATCTCCAGAATGAACGACAAACACGTAATACATTGATAGAGTAATCTATCAAGAATTACTCTCAATGTCAATGTACTAAATGCTCCAATAAAAAGATATAGGATGTCAGAATGGATAAAAAAACAAGACCTATCTGTATGCCACCTACAAGAGACTTATATTAGAATTAAAGACACTTGCATATTGAAAGTGAGGGAATGGAGACATATTTACCATGCAAATGGACACACACACACAAAACAGCTAGAGTAGAAATGCTTATATCAGACAACTAGATTTTAAACCAAAGACTGTAACAAGGGAAAAGGACACTATATCATAATACAGTGGCCTATCCAACTAGAAGATCTATCGATTGTAAACATTTATGCCTGCAACCTGGAAGAACCCAAATATAGAAAATAGCAAACATAAAGGAACTCATTGATAATAATACAATAATAGTAGCGTACTTTAACACCCCACTTATAGCAAAGTAGATAGAGATCATCTAAGCAGTAAATCAAAGAGGACACAATGCCTTTGAATGACACAATGGACCAGATGGAATTAACAGATATATTCAGAACATTTCATCCTAAAGCATCAAAATACACATTCTTTTCAAGTGTGCATGAAACATTTTCCAGAGTAGATCACATATTGAGTCAAAAATCAGACTTCAACAAATACAAAAAGATTGAGTTTATACCATGCATATTTTCAGACCACAATGTTATGAAACGAAATCAACCACAAGAAAAAAAAAATTGGAAAGACCACAAAACATCCTGGTTAAGCAACATGCTACAAAAGAATGAGTGGCTTAACCAAGAAATCAAAGAAGAGATAAAAAAAAATACAAGGAAACAAAATAAAATTAAGATGTTCTAAAACATTTGGGATGCAGCAAAAGTGGTCCATAGAAGGAAGTATATAGCAATACAGGCCTACATTAAGAAGCAAGAAAAATCTCAAATATGCTATCTAACCTTTCACCTAAAAAGCTAGAAAAAGAACAACAATGAAAGGAACAATAATGGAGGTAATTCTTTGAAAAAATTAATGAAATCAATAAAACCCCAGCTACACTTATCAAAAAGAAAAGAGACCCCAAAAAATAAAATCACAAATGAGAGAGAAGAAATAACATCAACACCACAGAAATGCAATTAAAAGAAAATGTTATAATAAATTGTATGCCAACAATTTGGACTATTTGGAAGAAATTGATAAATTCCTAGAAACCTACACACTAGTAAACTTGAAAGAGGAAGAAATAGAAAATGTGAACAGACTGATAACCAACAAGGAAATTGAAACAGTAATCAAAAATCTCCCCAAGTGGTGCCTCGGCACCTTAAGTGTCTGACTCTTGGTTTCAGATCAGGTCATGTTCTCACAGTTAATGAATTTGAGCCCTGCATTGGGCTGTAAGTTCTGTGCCAGCACAGAACCTGCTTGGGATTCTATCTCTCTCTCTCTCTCTCTGCATCTTCCCTGCTCACTCTCTCTCTCTCTCTTTCAAAAATAAAATATTCCCAAAATCAAAGTCAAGGATCAGATGGCTTCCCAGGGAAGTTCTACAAAACATTTAAAGAATAGTTAATACCTATTCTTTACAAACTCTTCCAAAAAAATAGAAATGTAAGGAAAACTTTCAAACTCATTCTATGAGGCCAGCATTACCCTGATTTCAAAACCAAAGACTCCACTGAAAAAGAGAACAGGCAAATATCCCTGAAAAAAAAATGTATGCACAATTCTCAACAAAATATTAGCAAATCGAATTCAACAATACATTAAAAGACTCATTCACCACAATCAAGTGGGATTTATTTATGGATGCAAACGTGTTCAATATGTGCAAATCCATCAACATGATACACCATATTAGTAAAAGAAAGGATGAGAACCATATGATCTTGTCAATTGATGCAGAAAAAGCATTTGACAAAATTCAGCATCCTTTCTTGATAAAAAATCTCAACAAAGTAGGAATATAGGGACCATACATCAATATAATAAAGGCCATATATGAAAACCAACAGCTAATATCCTCAATGAGGAATAACAGAGCTTTTCCTGTATGATTAGGAACAAGACAGGGATGTCCACTCTCACCACTGTTATTTAATACAGTACTATAAGTCCTAGTCTCAGAAAACAGATGACAAAAATGTGCATAAAGGTATCCAAATCAGTAACGAAGAAGTCAAACTTTCACTATTTGCAGATGACATGATACTCCATGTAGAAAACCTGAAAGACTCCACTAAAATATTGCTAAAACTGATACATCAACTCAGTAAATTTGCAGGAGAGAAACTCAACATACAGAAATAAGTTGCATGAATGAAGCAGTGGAAAGAGAAATGAAGGAATCAATTCCATTTACAACTGTATCAAAACCCATGAGATATCTAGGAATAAAACCAACCAAAGAGGTTAAAGATATGTACTCTGAAAACTATAAAACACTGGTAAAACAAATTAAGATGTCACCAAGAAATGGAAAAACATTCCACGCTCATGGATTGGAAGAATAAATATTGTTAAAACTTCTATACTACCTAGGGCGTTGGAGTGGTTCAGTTGGTTAAGCAAACAACTCTTGATTTCAGCTCAGGTCATAATCTCAGGATTCATGTGTTCAAGCGCCACATCCATCTCTACACTGTCAGCGTGGGTCCTCCTTGAGATTTCTCTCTCCCTTTCTCTCAGCTCCTTCCCCGCTTGCACATGCGCTCTCTCTCTCTCTCTCTCATAAAATAGATAAATAAACTTAAAAAATGTCTATACCACCCTAAGCAATCTATACGTTTAATGCAATCCCTGTCAAAACACCACAAGCATTTTTCACAGACCTAGAACAAACAATTCTTAAATTACTATGAAACCACAAAATACCCTGAATAGACAAAAGAACCTTGGAAAAAGAAAGCAAAGCTGGAAGCATCACAATTCTCGACTTCAAGTTTCATTACAAAGCTGTAGTGATCAAGACAGCATGTTATTGGCACAAAAACAGACACATGGCTCAATGGAACGGAATAGAAAACCGGGAAATAAATCCACAACTATATGGTCAACTTACCTTTGGCAAAGCAAGAAAAAGTATCCAGTGGAAAAAGACAGTCTCTTTAACAAATTGGACAGCAACATCCAAAAGAATGAAACCAGACCCCTTTCTTACACCACAACAAGAATGAATTCAAAATGGATGAAAGATCTAAACGTGAGATGGGAAGCTTTCAAGAACAAAAGCAACAACCTTTTTGACATTGGCCGCAGCAACTTTCTACTAGTTACCTCTCTGGAGGAAAGGGAAATAAAAGCAAAAATAAACTATTATGACTTCATCAAGATAAAAACTTCTGCACTGTGAAGGAACCAATCAACAAAAATAAAAGGCAATCTTAAGAATGGGTGGAGATATTTTCAAATGTCATATTTGATGAAGAGTATCCAAAATCTATAAAGAACTTATCAACTCAATATCCAAAAAACAAATAATCCAGTTAAGAAATGGGCAGAAGACATGAATAGATGTTTTTCCAAAGAAGAAATCCAGATGGCTAACAGACACATGAAAAGATGCTCAACATCACTCATCATCAGGGAAATATGAATCAAAACTAATAACCTTACACCTGTCAGAATGGCTAAAATTAACATAATAAACAACAGATGTTGGTGAGGATGCAGAAAAAGAGGAACGCTCTTCCACTGTTGGTAGGAATGCAAATTGGTGCAGCCACTCTGGAAAACAGTATGGAAGTTCCTGAAAAGATTATATATATAACTACCACATGACTGAGAATTTTACTACTAGGTACTTACTGAAAAGATATGAAAATACTGATTTAAAGGGATACATGATGTTTATAGCAGCATTATCAGCTATAGCCATTATAGAAACAGCCCAAATGTCTATCGACTGATGAATGGATAAAAGAGAGGTGATATATATATATATATACATATATATATATATATATATATATATATATATGACTGTACATATATACACACACACAAATGGAATATTACTCAGCAATCAAAGAATGAAATGTTGCTACTTGCAATGACGTAGATGGAGCTAGAGTGTTATTATACTAAGCAAAATAAGTCAGAGAAAGACAACATCGATTTCAATCATATTAGAATTTAAGAAACATAACACATGAAAATAGGGGAAAAAGAGAAGAAAACCATTAAAAAGACTCTTAACTATAGAGAACAAACTGAGTGTTGTTGGAGGGAAGATGGGTGTAGGGATGAGTTAAATGGGTGATTGATATTAAGGAAGCCACTTGTGATGAACACTGGGTGTTGTATGTAATGAATCACTAAATACCAATCCTGAAACTAATATTACACTGTATGTTAACTAGGTGGAATTTGAATAAAAACCAGAAACTACCCATACATAAATATTACTTGTAAAATTGAATATATATACTCGTAATACTATAATCTAACAATGGTGTGTAAATCACTTTTAATTCTGATAAAGAAGTTAAAAGACAAAAGCACAAAAATAACTATGGCAAAAAAAATATGTTTGGGGTGCCTGGGTGGCTCAGTTGGTTAAGCATTTGATTCTTGGTTCAGCTCGCTTCATGAGTTCCAGCCCCACATCAGGCTCTGTGCTGGCAGCATGGAGCCTGCTTGAGATCCTCTCTTTCCCTCTCTCTCTGCCCCTCCCTTGCTCACTCTCTTTCTCTCAAAATAAATAAATAAACCTAAAACTGTGTTAATGTAAACACAGTATAAAACATGTTAATAGATACACTACATATGTGTAATACAAATGATGTAACTTGTGGTATCAATAACATAAACTGTGTAGAGAGGGAAGAAATAAAAGCAGAATTCTTTACATGATTGAATTGAAGTTGCTGTCAACTTCAAATGGATTGCTATATTTTATGTAAGCTCCATTGTAACCACAAATAAGGTATCAATAGGAAATACATAATAGAAAATAATGAAAATAATGTATCAATAGAAAGGAATCAAAGCATGTTACTACAAAAAAATTCAACAAAATAGAAAGGATGAGAGCAAGAGAGGGGCAAAAGGAAAAAAAAATGTTGCTACAAGACATACAAAAAACGATGAACAGACTGACAATACTAAGTTCTTCCCTATCAGTAACTACTTTTAATGCAAATATATTACAACTAACTAGACACTATATAATTTTTGGAAGTTCCATATAATAAGAACTGACCTTTGATCTGACACAAGCATAAGAAGCAAGACATTTCAATCTCTTTTCTTTTGATAGCCTCAATTTATCAACTGTTGCCAGTTGATAACAACTTCGTTTATGTGTGTGTGTGTGTGTGTGTGTGTGTGTGTGTGTGTGTGTGTGTGTAAATAATGTAAAACATTAAAAATAGTTGTGGAAAAATAAGGAAGAAATTTATTAATAATATTGCCATTATAACAAAATCACTATTAATATTTTCTTCTCATTATGTTTGTAGTTAGACATGTACTCTAGTTGCATATGTAACTTTATATCATTTCCATATAAAATTGTATTGTTATAACATTATCTTCATAGTTAATTTTAATGAAGATAACACTTTTGTACTATTACCTATATTCATGTAAACACACTCAAGTTCATATTTGAAAAATCTTGAGTATAAATGAATATATATACAAGAAATAAATAATTTTAAGCGACGTAAAATATTCTATCACAAATGTAATGTTAATTTAATCATGTGTCAGTTATTGAAAGAATTAGCTCTCTTTTTTTTTCACTTACATAATTTCAAGCACTATTTTTCTACAAATTATTTTTCAATACATAGTACTATCACCTTTGATTAGGTTTGCACAGTTAGAATTTCTGGATGGATGCACTTGGCTCTTGATAAATACTAAAACTTTGATTTCCAAACGTTCCGAACCAGAATTCCTTGCCAATATTAATGTACAGGTAAGTTGATTTCCCAAACATTCCAGTGAGTGGAAAAGGAGACTGGATATTTCAGGAATACTAAGCCTGTAAATTCCAGTGGTCACTATTTGTTACACACAATTTTGTGCCTGCATTATGAAACTCAATAAACTATTCTGACCCTTTATCTCCCTCCATAAACTCACTCCCTAGCTCTTAAATATTAGGATGTGAGCAATTTTGCTGGTAGTGTTTTTTCACTCCCTTTATTTCCTCTTTCTTTTTGTGAGATAAATTTTCTGCTAGTACGATATAGGAATGTATTATATAAATGCAAAACAAATATATTTTACATTTTAAGTCTACTGACCTTATAGCCGAAAATGGTACTCACTGGAATTGAGTCTGTAATTGCTAAACAATAAACAAACATGTGTGGCTTTGAGGTGTTTGTTACATTAAATACAAATAAAAGAGGAAATAGGTGGACTTATTTCAATAATAGCTGCTTGCCACCTTCAGAACCAGCTAGAATATCTGCAAATGTGTAACCTAAATGTCACTAGACTTTCAGTGATGGCTGTACTGTGAGTTATGCCTGACTTCACATATTGCTTCACTTCTCATAGTTTCTATGACAGAAACTGAAGCTATAGTAAAGCAGAGAAGCTATCAAATAATCCAATTATTCAAATAATCTAGGCATTGAGTCTCTGTCACATGCTCTCATAAATTAAGACAAATAAATTTAATGAGCAATTTCAAACTGGGTTAAAAAATAATTTTCTGATTTATAACAAAATCAGTTTGTTCATAGCAAAACTGGCCATCATTAAACACATTTAGATAAGATACTTTAATTACACCAAAGTGAGTTTTCTAAACCTCAAGTTAATCATATTTATTTTAATTTAATTTTAATAAAAATAACCTTGTCTTCAAACATTTAGTTAACTCCTTCTAACATTCCAGAGTAAGCCAGTTTTAGCCAAAAAAAATAATAATAATTCCAGCATGTTAGATGAAGGCTAGACTCCAGAAATCACTTAGTGTATTCCTCCACATTTTACAGGTGAAGAAATTAGAATCATCATAGGTGACCTAAGTCATTCAAAATCACACAGCTGGTAAGTGGAAGAAAAGAGGTAGGAAACCAGGTCTCTCAACATCCAGTTCAAAGGCCTTTTCATTACCCTTTCATGTCCACCCTTCCACTCATCACAAGTTTGTTAGTGATGTGCTTTCATCCTTTAGTCACTTTTTAATCTCAGTGGGAATGAATAGTGATAGATTAATTACATAAATAATTCCTACTAAAAGATTTCTTATTCATTCATCAATTTAAAGTGTTAGTTTTTAAGCGTCAGAGACACAAACTAAAATAGGGCCTCAGGGTGCCTGGGTGGCTCAGTTGGTTAAGCATCTGACTCTTGGTTTTGGCTCTGGTCATGATCTCACAGTTTTGTGAGTTCGAGCCCCGTATGGGGCTCTGTGCTGGCAGTGTGGAACCTGCTCGGATTCTCTCTCTCCCTCTGTCTCTTTCTCTCCTCTGCTCACACTGTCTCTGTTTCTCTCAAAATGAATAAATGAACTGAAAAATAAAACAAAATAGGACCTCAATCCTGACTGCCCTAGAGATACTCAAATTCTGGTGGGAAAAACAGATAATTACAGTAACATGATAAGTGCTATAATAAAAGGTTTTATGAGGCGCTGGGGAAGAACAAAGGAGAAAGTTTTCTACCACTTGTTTTGGACATAAGGGGAATACGTGTAGGGGAATTCACAGAGAAACTCATGCTTAGGATGAAGTTAGATTACTTCTAATTATGGATCCAGCATCATACATTTGTTCAAGGTACAAAAACGCAGTTTCTGAGTCCACCAAAAAAAGAAAAGTATTTTGATCAGTAGACCTAGGGCCCACCCTTTTCGAAAAGAGTCACCTTTTCTTGGCTTCTCTCCAATTTGAGAGGGATATTTTCATAAACTCTTTCCCACCCCTGGTTGGAATAAGTGTCCCTCTTCAGGTGTGAGTCTGTCTTCCCCATCTAATTCAGTGAGATACTATACCATTAGCAGTTACCTGATAAGTGCTGAATGTGTTTGTGGATGAATGAATAAACCATTCTCTGCCTCTCAATATGTCTTCCCCTTGTCTTACCATACTCAATTATTCATGCATGTATTCAACAAACTTTTGAGCAACTACTTTTTGCCAGGACTTCTGCTAGGTTCTGGTGCTATAACAGTAGAAAAGGAGTCTTCTCTTGCAGCTTTCACTGTCTTGTGGAGGAGACAAACAGGTTATTGTTGGTAAGTGCTTTAGTGAGGGACAGTAAAAGGTGCCCTAGAGGCACAGACAGAGGATTACAGAGCATCCCAAGCAGAGGGAACAGCATGTGCAAAGGTCTAGAGGCAAGACAGTATGCTTTATTTGAGCAATTGAAAAAAAAAATTAGTCTGGAACAGAAAGTAAATCCAAGGGTCCAAGATTTGCTGGAAGTCAGAACTTGCAGTCTTGAAAACGACATCTTCTGGGGGTGCCATCACCCTGGACAAGTGAGACAAGCCCTCTGACCACTAGGCCCACAGATCATGTGCCCCAAAAGCCCAGAGACTCAATGCACCTTCTTCTAGTCCTGTCTTTATAACTCAAAATCTAAAGCATAAAACTTTCTGGTCAATTGAACCTCTCTGGTGCTATCATAACCCAACTCCAAATCTTTCCTTCACTTTCCAAACCATTCCAATGTGCCTTCCAGAACTTCTGTTGCATACTATCAGCATTTACCTCATGTTTTATCACTTCTCTAAGGGTTTCCTCCATGAACTGGAACCAGAATTCCCCCTAACAACTCAGCCTCCTGACCCTGCAACCCTCTTGAAGAGTGATTTTATATTTCTCTTCCACACCTCATATGTCTCTGGAGGCTGGGTTTTTCCCTTGATCTTGTTGATATTTTAAGACCTAAAGGCTCCAACGTCTTGAAAAAAAGGAAAATAGAACAACAACAACAACAACAAAAATTCTGCTGCTTTGAGACAGATGCTATCCAGTTCTCCACCTACTCACTCTTTCACCATTTAATGACTTTAGTAAGTGGTTCACAGTCTTTCCTCCATATATACTTCAGACATCATTCCTGATGACCTCCAAGCCTCTAAGTTTGTTGATCTCCTCACCTCCATTAAATTCTCATTTTCTTTCAGCAACTTATTCTCACAGTCACACCTTGTGCCTTATCAGTCCCTACAACTAATGCCCCTGAATAAATTATTCTGCTTTCTGACCAAAATTTCACTTTCATGGTCCACAATACATTAATCCTTCCCATTCCACCAGATCTATTTTTTGTTTACTCACCTCCATATCCAGCTTTGATTCCATGATTCATAATTTTAATAACACTCTTACCAAAACTCCAAATTCATTTGCCTTATGTCTTTCACACCATATGACAAAGTACTAAAGTGGATGAGCCTTGTTTATTTACATTTTACATACCTGCATCTCTGTAGCACAGCTGGAGAAAGTTACTAAAGGGAACATTGATATCTTTAAATTTATAATTACTTATCTTCCCTTCACAGTCAAACTTCCCAAAAGATGAAGGTGCCTCCATTTCCTCCTTTCCCACCCATTCTTTGATTTGTCCAGTCTGCATTCTACCAACGATCTCTTGCTTAATATAACTAAATAAGCAGATATTTTTCAGTCCTCAATTTACTTGAGCTTTTAGCAACATTTGATACTGTTTCACATTCATTATTTCTTTTTTTAATGTTTATTTACTTATTTTTGAAAGAGAGAAAGCAAGGGAAGGGAAGAGAGAGAGGAAGACAGCGAATCCCAAGCAGGCTCCATGTTTTCAGCACAGAGAGCCTGACATGAAGCTGAAACACATGAACAGTCTGGATGCTTAACTGAATGAGTCACCCAGGCACCACTTACACATTCATTACTTCTTGAAAAATTCTCTTTGTGGCTTCCAAGATGCAATACTCTCTTGGTTTTCCTCTTATGTATTTGGCTGTTCCATCTCTATTTTCTTTCCAAACTTATCCTGGTTCTCCAACCTTAATAGGTGGTGTTTCTCAAGCCTTGATTTTTTTTGCCTTCTTGTTGTCTCATGTTTTAATCTCTTTTAAAATAATTTTATATATGCCCTAAGACTTCAATTATTGCAACAAGTATCTCAATATCAGCCTTCTTTGAGTGCTAGAGAGCATATCCAGCTGCTTACTTAGTACCCCCTCTTGCCATCTCAAACTCAATATAATTCAAAGCCAAATTTATGATGCCCACCATCTGAAGGTCTCCAATGCCTTTCCTAGCACCTTATTTGGTGAATGGCATGGCCAACCTTTCAGTAATGTCAAGCAAGAAAACTTCCAGTCTTTTTTTGACACTCTCCTCTCCTTTACCCTCAATATTTCATTAATTATCAAGTGTTGGGGATTTTTTTTCTATACCTCTATACTTCTGCTTACTAAAACTTGGAGATTTTGCCTCTTCTATGCTTCTTTAATCTGTTATCTTCTTAGTTCAAGCTACTGTTCTCCATTTCCTACTTTATATGGTTTCTTAATTGACTTCCTGGATTACACTTTGTCCCGGGAAATGTTATAGAGTTAAAACTAGTATAATGTAGTGATTGGAGGCAGAAATGAAGAAGGAAAGGGAAATCCTGGACAACAGCCAATATTTTTATTTGAATGACTGGATAGG
The DNA here is from genome assembly GCF_023721935.1 of Panthera uncia. NCBI lineage: Eukaryota > Metazoa > Chordata > Mammalia > Carnivora > Felidae > Panthera > Panthera uncia. The sequence goes on from NC_064817.1 coordinate 100,445,570, forward strand.
TGATGTTTCTAGTAAGTGATATAGAGAACACATAAAGAGGATGAGTTTTGAGACTTCAGAAGTAATCAGCTTATAGGTTGTGGTTGCATACATAAGGTTGGATGAGATCACCTGCAGACTACAATAAAAGAAGTGGAAGAAAAATAAAAGTATGAGAAGTAAGATTACTATTTTCTATAACATTATAACTCTTAATAACACTTAAGAAAAAACACTGCTATAAATTTTCACCAGTGGGTATTCTTGTGACACAATAGACATATATATTCTTCAACAGATGAGTTTTTTGATTAGATTATTTACATAAGTGTTAGTTTAGTGTCTTTCTTGCCTATTAAGCTGCAGACCATGGAAGGACAATGTCATGATTAGGAAAGAAATCCCACAATGTAATTGCTCTAACTTAAAAATCAAAAGAACTGGGGTGCCTGGGTAGCTCAGTCAGTTAAGTGCCTGAGTCTTGATTTTGGCTCAGGTCATGATCTAACAGTGTGGAGCCCCTTTGGGATTCTCAGTCTCCCTGTCTCTCTGTCCTTCCCCCATTTGCTCTTTCTCAAAAATAAACATATTAAAAAAATCAAAATCACTAATTTCAAATAAGCCTGATAATCCTACTGTATTTTTTAGTCATTTTTTCACTTTCCTGGATGACTTAGCTTGCCTCAAATGTCTATTATTTTCTGCAACTCTCCTCAATCTCAGATGATGAAATTAATTCTGATTTTATAGAAAAATTGAGGCTATGAGAAGAAAACCATCCAATAAATCCCACCTTTATATCTATCAAACTACTTTCTTCTATGCTGCTATTACAATTTTACCTTTTATTGTGGATGAACTAACTTTGCATCTTGATAAAGGCAATCATTTCATTATGAACTAGATTTTGGCCTCTTATCTAAGCATTTTTTCTATCATTGTCTTTTCTTACTATGTAATAAATTACTCCCTGTCTCCTTCATTGACAGATGACTATGAACATGTCATAAAACCTTCGTGTCTTAATAATTTTGTCCTTGATTTTGTCCATTACTCTAGCTATCATCACTTCTCTCTGCTCTTCAGAGAAATTATCTTTGAATAAATCATCCAGATATGTACTCTTACCTTTCATCCTTCTATTCTCTCTCTCTCTCTCTCTCTCTAAGTAAATGAAACATAAAGACACAATTTAGCTAATATTTACAAAAAAAAAGAAGTAATGTAGCCACACCCAGGTGAAAACAAATAGAACTTTATCAGTACTCCAGATTCTCTCAATATCTGGTTCTTCCTTATCAAAACATCATTCCTCCTTAAGGTACATAAGTATCTTGAATTTTATGAGAATCACTTCTCTGCTCTACATTATAGTCTCACCACATATGTATGCTTCCCTAAATAACATGGTTTGCCTTTGCCTGTTTCTATAATATGTATGAATGGAAATTCACTGTATGTTTTTGTCTTTGTGAGATTCATCCATGACAACATTGTAGTTTGTTGATTCTCATTGCTGTATAGTATTCCACTAAATGAGTATAGCTTAATTAATTTGTTCACTTTTTGTTGATGGACATAAGATTGTTCCCATTTTTGGATTATTACAAATAAGGTTACTATTAACATTCTTGTACATGTATCCAGGTACAAATGAGCATGACTTTCTCTGGAATATAATATAATTAGGAATTGACTTGCTAGATCAAACATAGTAAATAATATCAGTTTTCTAAAGTGATGGTATCAAATTGTACTCTCCCCAGAGCTATACAATATTTCCCATTGCTTTGCATTCTTGCAAACATTTAATATTGTCTGTCTCTATAATCTTTTTCAGTCTTGTGGATGATTTATAAAGTTTTATTATTGTTTAAAATTTATTTATATGATGGCTATGTTTTTCTATGTTGTTTTAGGCCATGTAGTTGTCTTTTTAAAATTTTTTTAACGTTTATTTATTATTGACAGACAGAGAGAGTCAGAGCGTGAACAGGGGAGGGGCAGAGGGAGAGGGAGACACAGAATCTGAAGCAGGCTCCCAGCTCCGAGTTGTCAGCACAGAGCCCAATGCAGGGCTCGAACTTACAAACCATGAGATCGTGACTTGAGCCAAAGTTGGATGCTTAACAGTCTGCATCAAGAGAATTAGATATAGACTGCATATATGTTAAATTCCACATACATATTGATAAATCTTTAGTCAAAATGGTTGGGAAATTTTTGATTCTAGATCTAAATAAAGCCCATAAAATAAATTTTTAAAGTACTTTTAGGCACTTAGAACTTAATAGTTTAAAGGACCCTGAAAGTTTATTAAATTTACTCCTTTCATTTTACAGTTGAAGAAAGCAGCCAAGGAGGCAAAATAATTTAAGTCTGCATACCTATTTACTAACAGATGTGGAACTACGACACTGATTTTCTAGGCAGTGATTTTTTTTTAATCACACAAGCTCATCATGTCAATTGGATTACAAAATACCAAGATTGTAATAGGACTTAATTTTTTTTAAGTTTACTTATTTATTTTGAGAGAGAGAGAGTGAGCAAGGCAATGGCAGAGAGAGAGAGGGAGAGAGAGAATCCCAAGCAGGCTGTGCACTGTCAGCACAGAGCCCAAAGCTGGGCTTAAGCTCATGAACCATGAGATCATGACCTGTACTGAAATCAAGAGTCAGACACTTAACCAACTGAGCCACCCAAGTGCCCCTGGGATTTTTATTTTAAAAGGTTTAACAAATGATTTTCAAATAATCTGAGGCACAATATAGTTATTTCTTCTCCTTTTCCTTCTCCTCCCCCTCCTCCCCCTCCTCCTCCTCCTCCTCCTTTTCTTCTTCTTCTTCTTCTTCTTCTTCTTCTTCTTCTTCTCTCAATTGCTATACTACTACTTGCAGTAATTTGATTTCTAACTGATTGCCCTCGAAGTCTATAAATTGCTGCATACATATTTTTACATTTCCACAGCTCCATATCTAAATGGATGCATAACTTGTCTACAACATAGTAATTCTAATATAACATTTTAACATTAAAATTTGTTATAAAACATGGACCACAGTGCTCTGTATTTATACTGCACCTTTACAATGCTATTATGCTTACCTCATGGCCAATCTACCTCTGTTCTCCTTATAAAATTTTAGTGTGTCATTTGTTAGCATTTCTTACTTATAGTGTAACCTCTTCTTGAATGCAGTGCTAATTGTATTTTTGTTTATTTTTATTTTTATTTATTTTTTTTTATTTTTTATTTTTTATTTTTTAATATATGAAATTTACTGTCAAATTGGTTTCCATACAACACCCAGTGCTCATCCCAAAAGGTGCCCTCCTCAATACCCATCACCCACCCTGCCCTCCCTCCCACCCTGCCCTCCCTCCCACCCCCCATCAACCCTCAATTTGTTCTCACTTTTTAACAGTCTCTTATGCTTTGGCTCTCTCCCACTCTAACCTCTTTTTTTTTTTTTTTCCTTCCCCTCCCCCATGGGTTTCTGTTATGTTTCTCAGGATCCACATAAGAGTGAAACCATATGGTATCTGTCTTTCTCTGTATGGCTTATTTCACTTAGCATCACACTCTCCAGTTCCATCCATGTTGCTACAAAAGGCCATATTTCATTTTTTCTCATTGCCACGTAGTATTCCATTGTGTATATAAACCACAATTTCTTTATCCATTCATCAGTTGATGGACATTTAGGCTCTTTCCATAATTTGGCTATTGTTGAGAGTGCCGCTATAAACATTGGGGTACAGGTGCCCCTATGCATCAGTACTCCTGTATCCCTTGGATAAATTCCTAGCAGTGCTATTGCTGGGTCATAGGGTAGGTCTATTTTTAATTTTCTGAGGAACCTCCACACTGCTTTCCAGAGCGGCTGCACCAATTTGCATTCCCACCAACAGTGCAAGAGGGTTCCTGTTTCTCCACATCCTCTCCAGCATCTATAGTCTCCTGATTTCTTCATTTTGGCCACTCTGACTGGCGTGAGGTGATATCTGAGTGTGGTTTTGATTTGTATTTCCCTGATAAGGAGCGACGTTGAACATCTTTTCATGTGCCTGTTGGCCATCCGGATGTCTTCTTTAGAGAAGTGTCTATTCATGTTTTCTGCCCATTTCTTCACTGGGTTATTTGTTTTTCGGGTGTGGAGTTTGATGAGCTCTTTATAGATTTTGGATACTAGCCCTTTGTCCGATGTGTCATTTGCAAATATCTTTTCCCATTCCGTTGGTTGCCTTTTAGTTTTGTTGGTTGTTTCCTTTGCTGTGCAGAAGCTTTTTATCTTCATAAGGTCCCAGTAATTCACTTTTGCTTTTAATTCCCTTGCCTTTGGGGATGGTATTTTTGGATTAACTTTGTATTCTAGCTTAATTGGCTCTACTTTAATTTGAAGTGGTGCAGTTTTGAATCTGCTAACAATTTAAAGCTCCTTTTCAAAGGCTTAAAAGGAAGACATAAAGAAATACTTTTATCCAAAGTTGGCATTTAATGACTTGGTACTGTATTTAAAAACTTGGCTTTGTGTAGTGAAGTAGAAAAGTCACTTCATACTTTCTTAAATACAAGAAGACAGTATAATGGGAAATAACAGAAGGAAAATATTCTCCCCACCCAACTCTCTCATCCTCTCTATTAACAAAAGAATCACTTAGAAAACAAGTATAGAAAGAGTTCATTGATCCTTTACTTCTCTTGCTTTTTATCTTTTGTATGCTATTTCAAAATCTGTAGTGTCAGGCACTAAACAATATGTTCTTGGTCTGCATGAAAATGTGAATTAATATTGCGCAGTATTTAAAAATATTTTCCACATCAGAGCATCTTCTTCAAACCCATTTCTTTCTTCTTAGTGACAGAAATTGATATTGTGCAACTCTCCTTTCCTCTCTTCTATTTCTGTTCGTTCATTATTGGAGTCTAAAATGTTGACTCCATTTAGATGGTGTAAGATTCCACTTTCTAGTTCAGTTTATAAATTCTGTTTAAGGAGTAATCTCAGCAAGATGGTAGCATAGGAGTTTTTACACCTTATCCCTTTACAGAAATACCATTTTTACAACCAATTATGGACATGAGTATCTTTGTGGGGGCCTAGTAGTCCAGCAAAGAGGTCCTAACATTCTTTTGGAGAAAAAAAATAATTTAGGAATGGATGCATTGAAAAGAGTTACAATAATAGTTTTACTTTACTCACTATATTTCTCTCCCAAAGCAGCATGGATTAGTGCCAAGAGATATTCCCTCAGCTTGAAACTTTTCACAAAGGAAAATAATAGTGCAGTTAATGCCTGGATTCCCCAGGCATGTTGGATGTTGTTCAAGAGAACCAATTCTTTCTCACTCAACCCAGGACATTGAAGGGACTGGCTAGGTTGAATAGTCTGGAAACAGCTAGAAGCAGGGGAAAGGGGAAAGGGGCAAGGTCTCATAGTAACCAGGGTGCAGAACTCAACAAACATCCAGTTTCTACTAACTGTGTCACAACACCACCAAAAGGTCTTTTCTTGAATATTGTAGGATGCATCACCTGTGGATTACTGAATCTTGACCACATGCAATTAAAGTGCTAGACAAGCCCCCCTCTCTCTCACATAGCCAGGGCTCTCTGTGCACCCTTAAAGTGGCATATATGAGCCTCTGAAGATCATGAATGAGCACATGTAGATGGCTAGCTCACTGTGCTTGGCTGATAGTAGCATTTAACCTTGGAAACTTCAAGGCTATAGTTTAATGAAAATAAATAAGAAAGTCTCATTGTGTAGTCAAACTTTACAAGATCAGAAGAAGGCATAAAATCCTAAGGCTTCCTCCCAAAAGGGGAAAAGAAAAGTGGACTGGGTGCATACATAAAGAAGTACTGGGAGAAGCCCAGAGTCCTTATCCATGCTCTTTAATGAAAGTCTTTCTCTCCAAAAGGCTGTCAGTAAGACTATAGGAAGTTACTGCTTCATCAAATGTAAAGACAATAATAAAAGACTTGAAGAAACAATAAAAATCAAAGAAACATAACATCACTAATGGAACAGTATAATATTCCAATAACCAACCATAAAGAAATAAAAGCTAATGAACTGCCTAACAATTAAAAAAAAAAAAAACATTTTAACAAAGCTCAGCAAGCAACAAGACAGCCAAGCAACTCAATTAAATCAGAAAAAAACAATGTATGAACAAAGAATTTCAACAAAGAAATTATTAAAACACACACACACACACACACACACACAAGAAATTCTGGAGGGGAAGAATACAATGAATGAAATGAAAAATGCAGTAAAGAGTTTAAACAGCCAACTTAATCAAACAAAAGAAATAATGTACAAACTGAAAGACAGATCATATTAAATTATCTAGTCAAAATCTTCCCAAATATTGGCAAGAATATGAGCATCCAGATTCATGAAGTTCAAAGGACTTTAAAATAAGTTCAATTCAAAAAGATTACACCAAGACAAATTATAATTAAATTATCAAAAATCAAAGACAAAGATTTTGGAGGCCAGAAGAGAAAAGTGACCCATTATGTGCAAGGTAATCCCCATAAGGTTGTTAATTGATTTCTCTTCAGCAAATAGTATTGAGAAGACTGGATATTCACATGGCAGAAGAATGAAATTGAACCTTTATCTCATGCCATTTACCAAATTCAACTCAATATGAATTAAAGACTTAAACATAAATCCCCAAACTATAATTTTATAGAAGAAAAGATAGGAAAAATGTTTCATGACATCGTCCTGGGAAATGAATTTTTTTTACATGATCCCAAAGCACAGACAACAAAAGCAAAAACAGACAATGGTGTTGTATCAAACTAAAAAGCCTCTATACAGCAAAGGAAACAATTGAAAATGAGAGAATCTATAGAATGAGAGAAAATATTTTCACACCATACATTTGGTAAGAGGTTAAAATTCAAATTTCGTGTACCCTGTAAAACAATGTTTCTGTGAGTTTACAGAGTGTCAGAACGTGGCAACATAGGGAATAGTCTGGATCCTTTCTGAACATTGTCCCAATGTGCAAGAAATTACTTGATATATACCCAGAGATTGCATAATTTTCTCTTGTAGGGAAATGAATTTATTTTATGATTCCATGAAAAAAATGGTTGCTCCATGAAACTCCATATATTTTCTATATCCAGATAGAATTAATTCATTAATTAATTAATATATTTAAAATTGTATTTCTCTTGGATCTATACATAATAGGTACTTCAGGGATACAAAATATGTGAGAAATTCTAATTTTGAATAAGAGAAACAATGAGTTGGAGTTTTCACTCTTTTTTTTCCACAATCCCAAAACTTAAAGGAGATGGGCATTAATAATTATCAGTACTGCAGTCAGCAACAAACAGAAAAATATTGAAAAATCCCGAGAAAGACCAAGGTGGAAAGGTGGAAATCCCTCTTCATAGTGGATTGTGAGCTGGAGCTGGAAAGAGAGAGGGCCATAGATGAGGATAGGCCAAGAGAAACTTTCTAATTCATTAATTTATTCAAAAGTATGTTTTAAACAACTACTATGTGTTGAGTGGTATTTAATTATTGAGGATATACCAGTGAACAAAACGAGTATCCCTGCTTCATAGTACTTACATTCTAGTAGAAGGAGTCAAGCAATATACTAAATAAGTAAAATATAAACATGTCACTTGGTGATTAAGTGATATAGAGAAAAATGAAACAGGAAAAGAGATGGAGTTGTAGGGAACACACGAAAAATTAAATAAAATCATTAAGGAAGATCTCAGTGTGGAAGCAGTATTTCAATAAAGACATACAGGTGAAGGGGAGAAGCATATATTTTTCTTTATCTATATCTATATCTATATCTATATCTATATCTATATCTATATCATCTATATCATCTATATCTATATCTGTATATATATCTATAACGTGTCTATTATCTATCATCATCATCATCATCATGTTTTTTATCTCTCTCTGTATACATTTATACATATTTTTTCTTTTAATTTAAAAATTAGTTAGTTAACCTACAGTGCAATCTTGGGTTTTGGAGTAGAATTGAGTGATTCATTATTTACATACAATACCCAGGGCTCATCACAAGTGCCCTCCTTAATACTCATCACCCATCTAGCCCATCTCCCACCCACTTCCCTCTATCAACTTTCAGTTTGTTCTCTGCTGTTAAGTGTCTCTTGAGATGTGTTTTCCTCTCTCCTATTCCACTACTCTTCCCATATATGTTCATCTGTTTTGTTTCCTAAATTCTACATATGAGTGAAATCACATGGTATTTGTCTTTCTACACCAATTAATTTCCTTTAACATAATACATTCTAGCTCCATCCAGATATTTGCAAATGACAAGAATTCATTCTTTTTGATAGCTGAGCAATATTCTATTGTATATATAAACCCCATCTTCTGTACCCATTCATCAGCTAATGGACATTTGGACTATCTCCATAGTTTAGCTATTTTTCATAATGCTGCTATAAACATTGGGGTGCATGTACTCCTTCAGGTCTGTATTTTTGTGTCCTTTGGGTAAATACCTAATAGTGCAATTCCTGGGTTGTAGGGTAGTTCGTTTTTGTTGTTGTTGTTGTTGTTGTTGTTGTTGTTTGAGAAACCTCCATACTGTTGCCCAGAGTGGTTGCACCAGTTTGCATTCCACCAACATTGCAAGAGGTTTCCCCTTTCTCCACATCCTCACCAAAACGTGTTGTTTCTTGTGTTGTTGATTTTAGCCATTCTGGCAAGTGCAAGGTGGTACCTCATTGTAGTTTTGATTTGCATTTCCATCATGATGAGTGATATTGAATATCTTTTCATGAGTCTGTTTGCCATCTGTATGTCTTCTTTGGAAAAATGTCTATTCATGTCTTCTGCCCATTTTTTCATTGGATTATTCATTTTTTGGGAGTTGAGTTTTATATTCTTTATATATTTTGGATACTAATCCTTTATCAGATATGTAATTTGCAAATATCTCTTACCATTCTGTTGGTTACCTTTTAGTTTTGTTTATTGTTCCTTTGCTGTGCATAAGCTTTTCATTTTGATGAAGTCTCAATAGTTTATTTTTACTTTTGTTTTCTTTCTTCAGGGGACATACCTAGAAAAAAGTTGCTACAGCCAGTGTCGAAGAGGTTACTGCCTGTGTTCTCTTCTAAGGTTCTTATGGTTTGGCAGAAAATATTTATAAATATTTGTTAACAAGTCTAGTATCTAAAATATATAAAGAAAACAAAACATAATTTTTAAAAGCATACTTAAGATATAAGTCCTTTCAGCAAATATTTGCAAATATTTTCTGCCAGTATGTGACTTGTATTTCCATTTTCTTAACGGTGATTTCAAAACAGTAGACATTTTTTAAATGAAGTCCGTATTATTGACTTTATTTTACATGGATCATGATTTGAATATTGTGTTTATAAACACTTATTGCCGAACCCATTATTATATAAATTTTCTCATATGTTATCTCTAGAAGTTTTATGGCCTGGCAACTTACATTTAGAAGTTGAGCATTTTTTCATGTGTCTGTTAGCCATCTGGATGTCTTTGGAAAAGTGTCTATTTAGGTCTTCTTCACATTTCTTAACTGGATTATTTGGTTTGGGATTGTTGAGTTTGATAATTTATTTTTTAAAATCTGTTTTTCATGTTTATTTTTATTATTATTTTTGAGATAGAGAGAGAGGGAGAGAGAGCATGAACAGGGGGAGGGCCAGAGAGAGAGGAGAGAGAATCCCAAGCAGGCTTTGTGCTGTCAATATGGAGCCCAATGCAGGACTAGATCCCATAAACCTTAAGAGATCATGACCTGAGCTGAAACCAAGATCAGATACTTAACCAGCAAAGCCACCTAGGTGCTCGAAGATTCATAAGTTCTTTATAGATTTTGGATACTAACCCTTCATCAGATATGTTGCTTGAAATTTATTCTCCCATTCCCTAGGCTGCCTTTTAGTTTTGTTGATCATTTCCTTCACTGTGCAGGGCTTTTTATCTTGAAGAATTCCCAGTAGTTCATATTAACTTTTGTTTCCCTTGCTTCTGAAGATGTGTCTACTAAGAAGTTGCTGTGGCCAAGGTCAAAGAGGTTGCTACCTGTGTTCTCCTCTAAGATATTGATGGTTTCCTGTCTCACGTTTAGGACTTTCATCCTTTTGGAATTTATTTTTGTGTATGGTGTAAGAAAGTGGTCCAGTTTGCTTCTTTTTTGCATGTCGCCTTCCAGGTTTCCAAACACCATTTGTTGAAGATACTGTATTTATTCCATTGGATATTTTTCCATTGAAAAAATGGAAAGATTAGTTGACCACATAATTGTGGGTCAATTTATATGCTTTCTGTTCTGTTACAATGATCTATGTGTCTGTTTTTTGTGTTTTTTTTTGTTTTTTTGTTGTTTTTTTGTTTTGTTTTGTTTTTTGTTTTTTGTGTTTTTTTTTGCCAGTACGATGCTGTCTTGATGACTACAGCTTTAAAATATAGCTTGAAATCTGGAATCATGATGTTTCATGTTTTGTTTAACTTTTTCAGGATGGCTTTGACTATTTGGGGTCTTTTGAGGTTCCATACAGATTTTGGGATTGTTTGGTCTAGCTCTGTGAAGAATGCTGGTGGTATTTTGATAAGGATTACATTAAATGCATAGGTTTCTTTGAGAAGTATTGACATTTTAACAATGTTTGTTCTTCCAATCCATGAGCATGGAGCACTTTTCTATTACTTTTGTGTCCACTTCATTGTCTTTCATAAGTATTCTATAATTTTATAGTATAGATCTTTTACCTCTTTAGTTAGATTTATTCCCAGATATCTTATTGTTTTTGGTGCAATTGCAAATGGGACAGATACCTTAATTTCTTTTTCTACTGCTTTGTTACTGGTGTATAGAAATGCAGCATATTTCTGCAAGTTAATTTTGTATCCTGTGACATTGCTGAATTCATGTATTAGTTATGGCAATTTTTGGTGGAGTCTTTGGATTTTCTATAGAGAATATCATATCGTCTGAAATAGTGAAAGTTTGAATTCATCCTTCCTGATTTGAATGACTTTTATTTCTTTTGTTGTCTGATTGCTGAGGCTAAGACTTCCAGTACTATGTTAAATAGTAATGGTGAAAGTGGGCATCCTTGTCTTGTTCCTGAATGTAGGGGAATGGTTCTCAGTTTTCCTCATTAAGGATAGTCTTCGCTGTGGGACTTTCATATATGGCTTTTATAATATTATGTTCTATTTATCCCTACTTTGTTGAGTATTTTTATCAAGGATGGATGCTGTATTTTGTCAAATGATTTTTCTTTATCTATTGACAGGATCATATGGTTATTATCCTTTCTTTTATTAATGTGGTGTATCACATTCATTGATATATGAGTATTGAAGCAGACATGCAGCCCAGTAATAAATCCCACTTGATCATGGAGAATAATTCTTTTAATATACTGTTATTTCAATTTGCTTCTATTTTACAGAGAATTTTTGCATCCATGTTCATCAGGGATATTGGCCCATAATTTTCCTTTTTAGTGAGGTCTTTGGTTTTAGAATCAAGGTAATGCTGGCTTGGTGGAATGTGTTTGGAAGTTTTCCTTCAATTTCTATTTTTTGGAACATTTTGAGAAGAATACTTTTTAGCTCTTCTTTAAAAGTCTGGTAGAATGCCCCTGGCAAGCCATTTGGCCCAGGCCTCTTGTCTGTTGGAAGGTTTTAGATTACTGATTCCATTTCTTTTCTGGTTATCAGTTTGTGTCAATTTTCTATCTCTTACTGTTTGAGTTTTGGTAGTGTGTGAGGTTCTAGGAATTTTTCCATTTCTTTAAGATTTCCCAGTTTGTTGGCATATAATTTTTCATACTATTCTCTTGTAATTGTTTGTATTTCTGTTATATTTGTGGTCTCTCCTCTTTCATTTATGATTTTATCTATTTGTGTCCTTTCTGTTTTGTTTTTGATAAGTCTGGCAAGGGGGTTATCAATTTTGTTAATTCTTTCAAAGAGCCAGCTCTTAGTTTAATTGGTATCTTCTACTTTTTTGTTTGTTTTTATTGTTTCCAAATCATTTATTTCTGTTCTAATCTTTATTACTTTTCTTCTGCTGTTTAGGCTTTATTTGCTATTCCTTTTCTAGCTCCTTTAGCTGTAGTTAGGTTATATTTTGGGGACCTTTCTTGCTTCTTGAGGTAGGCACAATTTCAATATACTGTCCCTGAGGATTATTTTTTTTATTTCATCTTTAATTTTCTGGTTAACCCATTCATTCTTTAGTAGGATATTCTTTAATATTTATGTATTTGAGGGCTTTCCAAATTTTTTATTGTGATAGACTTCAAGTTTCATAGCATTGTGCCTTGAAAATATGCATGGTATTGTCTCAATCTTTTTGTACTTGTTAAGGGGTGATTTTTGACACAGTATGTGGTCTATTCTGGATAATGTTCCATGTGCACTCTAAAGGAATGTGTATTCTGCTGCTTTAGGATGAAATGTTCTGAAACTATCTGTTATGCCCTTCTGGTCCAGTGTGTCATTCAAAACCATTGTTTTCTTCTTGATTTTCTGCTTATATGTTCTGTTAATTAGTATAAGTGGGGCATTAAAATCTCTTGCTATTATTAAATTTTTTATGAATGAGTTTGTGTTTGTTATTAATTGATATATATCTTTGTGTGTTATCATGTTATGGGTATAAATATTTATAATTTTTAGATCTTGATGGATAGACCCCTTAATTATGATATAGTCACCTTCTTCATCTCTTGTTACAGTCTTTGTCTTAAAAAATAATTTGTCTGATATATGTATGGCTACTATCACATTTTTTTATGTCTATTAGCATGATAGATAATTCTACTTTCCCTCATTTTCAATCTTCAGGTGTGTTTTGGTCTGAAATGAGTCTTTTCTAGGCAGAATATAGATCTTGGTGCTTTTTGTTTGTTTGTTTTGTTTTTATCCATTCTGATACCTTATGTCTGTTGACTGAAGCATTTAGTCCATTCACATTCAGAGTGGTTATTGAAAGATATGAGATTAGTCCCATTGTGTTACCTATAGAGTTGGTGTTTCTGGTGATATTCTCTGGTCCTTTCTTATCTTTTTGCTGGTCCTTTTTTCCCCTCCACTTTAAGAGTCCTCCTTAAAATTTCTTGTAGGGCTGGTTTAGTGGTCAGAAGCTTCTTTGGTTTTGTTTGTCTGGGAAACTCTTTATGTCTCTTTCTATTCTGAATGAGAGCTTTGCTGGATAAAGTATTATTGGCTGCATATTTTTCCCATTCAGCATGTTGACATTCCTCTTTGGCCTGCCAAGTTTCTGTGGACAGATCTTGTATGAACCTAATCTGTTTTTGCTTGTAGATTAAGGACATTTTTCCCTTTTCTTCTTTGAGGATTCTTTCATTGTCTGTGTGTTTTGTGAATTTTACTATGACATACTTTCACGATGACTAGCTTTTGTTGAATTTAATGCGAGTTCTTTGTGCTTCTGGGATTTTGATCTCTGTCTCCTTTCTAAGATTAGGGAAGTTTTCAGCTATAATTTGTTTGAATAGGGGTGCCGGGGTAGCTTGGTCAGTTAAGCATCTGACTTCAGCTAAGGCCATGATCTCGCAGTTCGTGAGTTCAAGCCCTGCATCGGGCTCTGTTCTGACAGCTCAGAGCCTGAAGCCTGCTTCAGATTCTGTATCTTCCTCTCTCTCTACCTTTTCCCCTATTCTCTCTCTCTCCATTTCTCTCAAAAAATGAATAAACATTAAAAAATTTATAATTTGTTTGAATAAACTTTCTGCTGCTTTTTCCCTCTCTTCGTCTTCTGAGACACCTAAGATATGAATGTGTTATTAAATTTTAGTAAGTTGCTGAGTTCCCTATGCATGTCTTTATTATCCATGTCTTTTTCCCCTCTTCTTTTCAGCTTCATTATTTATCATAATTTTATCTTCTATATTACTAATTTGCTCCTCTGCCTTGCCCATCTTTGTTGTCATGGAAACCATTCAGGTTTCATCTTGGTTACAAAATTTTTAATTTTGGCCTGTATAGATTTTAGTTCTTTTATCTCTATAGAAAGGGATTCTTTGGTATCCTCTATGCTTTTTTCAGACCCAGATAATATCCTTATAATTGTTTTAAATTCTAGTACAGACATGTTACTTATTATATTTGTATTGATTCAATCCCTGGCCATGAGTTCTATTTCTTGTGCTTTTGTTTGGGGTGAATTTATTCATCTTATCATTTTTTCTAGAAAAGAAGAAAGAAAAAGCAAAAACAAACAAACAAACAAAACATACACACACACACACACACACGACAAAAATAAAAAACAAGAACAAAAACAAAAACTAGATCCTAGGTATGTTTTGGTCTGTTTGTTAAAAGAATCTAATTTAAAAATAAAATACAATAAAATACAATAAAATAATAAAATAAGATAAAATAAAATAAGCACTAAGGAATAGAAGGAAAGATAAGATAAAAATGGAGAGGGAGGTAAAACCATAATGGACTCTTAAATACAGAGAACAAACAGGACTGCTGGAGGGGAGGTGGGTGTGCGGATGGGTTAAATGGGTGTTGGGAATTAAGGAGGGCACTTTTGGGATGAGCACTAGATGTCATATGTAAGAGATGAATTACTGGGTTCTACTCTTGAAGCCCAGACTACACTGTATGTTAACTTGAATTTAAATTAAAGAAAGAAAGAAAGAAAGAAAGAAAGAAAGAAAGAAAAATAATTATTATAATAAATTTAAAATGGAATTAAAAAACAGAAAATAAATGAAAATAATAAAAAAATAAAGAATAAAAGTAAACAGGAAGCTAACTCTTTTTTCCTGTACAGCTGAAACTTTGTAGCACTCTTCAGTCAGTAGACTTGGTGTAAGCAAGGGGTTTGTGCTGATCTTTTGGGGTAAGAGTATGCAGCACTGATTCTCAGGCTGACTTGCTTCAATCTAAATGTACCTCCAGGGTGGGGCACCTGGGTGGCTCAGTTGGTTAAGCATCCAACTTCAGCTCAGGTCAAGATCTCCCAGTCTGTGTTTTTGAGCCCTGCGTTGGGCTCTGTGCTGACAGCTCAGAGCCTGGAGCCTGCTTCAGATTCTGTGTCTCCTTCTCTCTCTGTTCCTCCCTCACTTGCACTCTGTCTCTCAAAAATGTATAAACATTATAATAACTTAAATGTGCTTCCAGGGTGCAAGGGGGTGGGGCTTTGTATAAGAGACTCTGGCCTCCATTAGGTGCTCCCTGAAGTCTTTCAGTGATGAAAGGCAGGTTGAATATGGAGGTGCCTTGTTCTCTAACCCTGTTCTGAAATATCTGGGCCACTATCCTTCATGAAACCCTCACAGAAAAGCAAATAATCACCTCCCTTGTGTCCCCAGTTTCCGTCAGAACAGCAGTTAAGAGTTTATCAAAACAGAGCAGAAAACCAGAATCCATCCTTGTTGCCCTCAGACCAAGTAACCTGCTGTTATGTCTGAAAATAGCAGGGCACTTTGGTGCCACCTGTCCCTCTTGCAACTCAGGGGATCCTCAGACCACGCTGTCACTCCTGGAATTCCTTGCCACTTCACAACCTGAGTCCCTTTAAGTCAGGCACATCCCCCACTCTAAAAGTTCAGATTTTGCACTCTTCTGCTTATAATACTTTGTGGTATCCTCTGTAAGCAGGTTCCCTGCCCACTGCCATACCTTCAGCTTTGTCTCTTCAAATCAACTGTCAGCACTCTCTACCCTCCAGAAGGTGGTCACTTTTTTACTTGTAGACTTGTAGTTTCTGTTTTCTCAGAACTCTAATTGATTTCTCAGGTGTTCAGAATGATTTGATAACTAGCTGTGTGGGAGAGATGAGACAAGCATACTCCTCCACCATCTTAATTCTGTCCCCCCAACCATAGATTTTTCTGAAAGCAGGGAATTCCAGGATAAAAAAATATATTAAAGTGGTAACTTATCTGGTATGTGTTCAAGGAATAGCAAGGTGGCCAGTGTGAGTGTTAAAGAATTCTTGAGGACATGAATAAAAGGTCATAATGCCAGAGAGAGTGGTGAGTGGGGGCAGATCATGAATAGCCCTATAGGTTAATGTGAGGACTTTGGTCTTTACTCTAAATGATATGGAAAGCCATTGGAGGGCTGTGAAGGGAGTAATACAATATGACTTAATTTTTTACAAGATTATATGAATTAATTTTCTACAATATTACTCTAGTTTGTATTTAAAATATGGACTGAAGAGAAATAAGGTAGGAAACTGGGTATGGGTTGCAGTAAGAAAGCTACTGGAATAATTCTGGTGAACAATATTAGTGTTTTTTCTGAGGACAGGTTTCCTCAACCTTAGCATTATTGACATTTGGACAGATAATTTTTTTTAATGTTTATTTATTTTTGAGAGAGACAGAGACAGAATTCGAGTGGGTTAGGGGCAGAGAGAGAGACACACACACAGAATCTGAAGCAGGCTCCGAGCTGTCAGCACAGAGCCCGATGCGGGGCTGGAACTCACGGGTGGTGAGATCATGACCTGAGCCGAAGTCAGACGCTCAACCAACTGAGCCACCCAGGCACCTCTGGACAGATAATTTTTATTGTGTCTTGAGGAGGCAGACTGCCTGTACATTGTAGAATGTTTAGCAGCATCCATGGCCTCTACTACTGGATTCCAGCAACAATGCACTACCCAAGTTATGATAACAAAAAAATGTCTTTAGACATTGCCAAATATCCTGAGATGCAAAATCACCCTCATTTGCGCGAACCACTGATCCACAACAATTTCAGGATAGGTGGTAAGATGTTATATTTGGATATATTCTTAAGGTAGAAGCAACATGATTTGCTGATGGAGTTTATGTGGAGTAAGAGAAGAAAAAGGTAAATCCAAATGTCTAAGAATTTTGACCTCCATAACTGGAGGAATAGAGGTCATCTGAAATGGAAGAGGTTATAAAGAACAGGTTTTGGAGGTTAACACGGTTTGTGTTTCATCCATGTTAATTTTGAGATTCCTATGAGATATCAAGTGAAGATAATTCCCCTTTCCTTCATACTGCTCTGGGTATATAATTACTACCATGGAGAAAGAGAGCAAGAGTATCAGATCAACTTCAATCATGTGTCTGGGAGGAAATACTACAGGCAGTATAAAGGTAATAATATGAGAGTAGTGCTCAAACTTAGTTGGAATGGAAGATAATAGCACTGTGTACTACAGGTTGATTACATATTTTTCCTAACCCTGAAACTTAGGTATTTTGTGTGACACATTTCCTAGGGAATATAGACTATGTGATATGAGCACAATGAAGTAAGTAAAGGCAATAATAGAAAATTACCCCCCCCACACACACGAAAAGCACATGTGTTGGTATAAATAAATAAATAAATAAATAAAATTGTACTATTAAGTAACTCGAGTTAAAGAGGAAATTATAATGTAAAATATAAAGAGCTAACTGATATTGAGAGTATTAAATACTCAAAACTGTGATGTTAGCCTAAAACAGTACTTTTATGGGACATTTATAGCTTTGAATATAACATATCAGAAAATTAGAAAGAATAAAAATAATGAGATATGCATTCAATCCAGGAAGATAGGGAGAGAGTAAGAGAGTAAACCCAAATAAATTAGGAATAATGTATAGAAGAGGAATTCAAAATGATTTACAAATGACAAGCTATTTTTTTAAAGAATGGTAAAAAAGAGCAAGATTAGCAAAATTAATCAAGAACACTAAAAGCAGACATACCACATACAGTCTGAAAGTGGGTAATAACTAAATATAAAATAGTGATAGCAATGCAAAATAGTATTAAGACCAATATTATGCAAATGTTTGAAAAAATATATATTTCTGGAAAAAATATAAATTGTCAAAATAAGCATTCAATGAAACAGCAAAAAAGAAACATACAAATAATCATTACATGTATTGAAATGATAACAAAAATCTCCTGCCACTTTACATATCATTACCAATGGCTCCAGAATAGGACAATTTTATAGTTGCAGTCTACCAAACAGTCAATAAACACATAATATCAATTCCTAAATGTACAAGTAGTTCCAGAAAATAGAAAAATAAATTAAAATGATAAAAATGTGCAAAATACTTTAACAATTTTACTGAGATATATTTTGCATATTATTAAGTGTTGGAAATGATTTAGGTTACAGGGAAACACCACGTATGGCTAGTGAGAATGCAAAATAATGTCCATTATGGAAAAAAATACTTATAGTACTTAGCTGAATTTGAGAATGTATATATCTTAAGATGTATAATCTTATTCCTGTTTTTGTATCTCAGAAAAACTGTCACATAGGTTCGAAAGAAAACCAGTGAGACATCTCTTTTATTAAGTTACCTAACATGGTAGCTGTTTATTTGTTAAGTAGAAATCTACTGCTGGTATTTCATATAGTTCCTTGTTATAAACACATATTAAGAACAAAACTCTGGGCATTATGATTCAGTAAGTTTGGCTTGAGGCCCAGACATGGATATTTTGAAAAATCTAAACATGTAATTCCGACATGTTACCCTTAGTTAAGAACTAGAGATGTTGTGGAATTAGCATATATCTAAGTGCATCTTCTTTCAGTTTTGTTAAAAGACTTTGGTGGTTCATCATGGACTAAGTGGGGAGGTTGAGGTAGAAAAAAGGACAAAGAACACAAGAGTTCAGGCAAAGCACTCATTCTGTACTTTTCCTTCAATATGCAGATTTTTCCGTTTACTAGAGTCAGAGAATCCAGGACATTCCTTCCATAAACGCTAATATAATGCTTTTTGGAACAGAGTAAGCATTTATGGATGTTTTGAAAGAGTTTATCCCAAACATATTGAAGCCTACCTCACATGAAGTTGGTTTTCTGCCAGGATTTCTTTCTTTCTTTCTTTCTTTCTTTCTCTCTCTCTCTCTCTCTCTCTCTCTCTCTCTCTTCTTTCTTTCTTACAAAAAAAATCTTTATAATCCACTGGGTATATTTACCTTGGAGATGTGGAAAGTTCACAGGAGTTTTACTTCTTCCACCAGAATCAAGAATTTTGCGTTCAGAGAATTATCAGAAACTCTAGATCCCAAAAGTCAGTGTAAGAATACAGCATCTGGGTGCTAGAACTCACTAATTGTTGGCTTAGGGAGCATAGAAAATGAGAGATCCTCTACAAGTCTGTGATGAACAATAGTCCCCACTCCATCTCCCAAATAACCCCAAAAGAAGTATATCAGGTTGATGTTCAGGACTTGCTTGTTGGCTGGTGTGATTTGAGCATTTTGCCACCCCCACCTCTCAAGTGAATTTGATCAATCCATAGATAATCTCTGTTTTATTGGTAATGCTTAACATTCCTCATCCATGAATGAAAATATTGCCTTAAAAATTAAGAGTTGAAGTATAATAAACCAATGACTCAAAAGCTTAACATACTGGTTATGAAAGAGAGAAGTGAATGAAGAAAAAGCACAAAGGAAATTAGAGTGGAAAGTAGATGGTAAGAGAGAAAGAGAGAAGAAAGAGTAAATATTGATTGCTGACTTCGAGTATATCCAGAGTGGATACTTCTAAGTTTCTCTTGGGCAAAGACAAATATGTATGCAGGTAACAGTTGTTAGCTTGACTTCTACAAATATAAGCAACTATACTTCACAGGACTTACACAGATTTATTTAAACCCAGGAGATTTTGTATGAAGTTTATTTGAGGAATTGTTAGTGAGGTATTGTTACATTTTTAAATTCCAACTTCATGACTAATAGTATTTCTTACACAGTATCTTTTAAAGTGATAGAAGAGTATCTTATTTAACAGAATACTTTCCTCTATGGCTATGCTGGATGACAAAAAATGCTTCTCTACTAGCCCAACTTTTTTCTATGTGCTTTGTGATGAAGTATAGTTGCAAAATAAAAGTGAAATAGTACCAAAGAGAAACTGTAGCTAAAAACAAAAAATCTTTTCAGTCAATAGTTCCTCTGTTTAGGGGATTTCTACTCCATAAACACTTAGTATCAATCTGAGATGATGAGGGAAAATGGCATTTGACACTGTAACATGAAACCTAAATGAAAGACTATTTTATTTTAAAGCTGCAAAATTGATAATAGGAACTGAAAAATGATGAAAAATTGGGTCGGCTAAAGGCAATGATAACATTCTGGTGGCATCCTGTCCTCTGAACAAATAAGTAATATAACCCAGTGCTCTCAACTTTTCCCTGCTTATTATATTCAAGAAAAGTGAAAGAATAGGCATTATCCTTTAGCAATAGTAGAGGAATGGTAGTTACAAGCAGAAGGCTAATTAGAGGAATAAGGATAGCTAACAAAATGTACTGAGGACGTGAAGTTGAACTTAGAATTGAAGTCCTGGATTTGAATCCTGGCTTTAGTATTTCTAGTACATGACCTTTGGCAAATTAATTTGTGTCCTGACTTCCTTATTTTTAAAGCTGGAATGTTAATACCAGATTTACAGAAGTGTTGTAAGACTTAGAAATAATATATGTAAAGGATCTTGTACTATGTATGTGCTCTGTAAATAGTAATGATTATTATTAACTTTCCTAGAACCAAGGAGAATTTATGTAGGAAAATTCAAAAATAAACCCATATTGTAGTGAATGTTCTGATAAAGAAACAGTGTTGCCAATGACAATAAATTTTCCTACTTGCTTTCAAATTAAATTGCTTTATTATTTTTAAAAGCTTAGCTTTCACTGCTTTAGGAAAAAAATTGAGTTTTAAATCATAAATAATAATAAAAAAACTGATGTATGGCATAGGACAATAGAGCAATGTTTAAGAATACCATTAGTAAATTAAAGTGGAAAAAATCTTGAAATAGAGATACTATTACTATATTGTATTTTTCTTCTTTGTTGGAACATTAGTTTTCATAAAAGGCCTTTCTGTATAAAGCAATCAATGATATCTGGCCAAAAGTAAAATAAACTTATAAAATTTCTCTAGGGCAAAGAAATATTGAGTGCATATTTAATTTAAAATAGAATTAATCCGATCAATTTATGTGCTTCAATGTTCTGTGGTTACAAATATTTTTCATACCTTTAGATTAATATTATACAAAATAAGATTTTTTATGAAGCAAAACTTATTACCAACTTGGATACTTAATTTATGTGATTAAAGCAATTAAAACTCATTTATTTAAGACATGATATGATTACAAAGATAAACCAAAATTCACAGAAAACAAATCATAGGTCCTTTAAATACCCTCAGGCCATTGACAAATGTAAAAATGGATGAATAGAATGGAATAATGTATGATAGAGGCTTCCTCTCAAAAGATTAAAAATTAGGCAACCTATCAATTCTATGTTAAAAATTGTGATGGTAAATTATTCTATGTAAAATCTTGGATCTAGGAGAAATTGATAAAAGCAGATTAAAAAGTCCTGTCAAGGTTCAGCATTGAAAATGTAATGTTTCCTCCATTATTTTCAAGTACAAATTACATGTCCCTGTCACTGGATGAGATAAGTATTGGGAGGGGGTTATCTGAAAGCTAGAATGGAAACCCCTCAGATCAGATAAGAGAAACTCTGTTCCCTTAGGTGTGGTTACATTTTTGGATTCTTAGTGGGGGCCTAGGCTTCCCAGTTCATGCATCCTTCTAGAAATATGACCTGAGTGTTCTCCTAAGAATCAAGTAGGAGAAGCATATGAGCTCCATGTCAACTGGGAAAGTAATACCTGAAACAGTCTGTGCTAGGCAGAATTTGCCTAGCCCCCTGTTGTGTATGATCCATATACAGTAAACCTTGGTTTGTGAGTCTTGTTCGGTGAGTGTTCCGCAAGATGAGCAAACATTTCTAATAAATTTTAACTTGATTAATGAGTGATATCTTGCAATATGAGTAGTACATGACGCTGAATATCACATTATGACAACTGAACCAATGGTTCTTGAAAATTGCTTTGATATACAAGCACTTTGGATTACAAGCATGTTTTCAGAACCAATTATGCTCACAAACCAAGTTTTTACTGTAATTACCTTCCATTAAGTGTAGCTAGAACCTTTGAATATGATTGAATATTACTCCCTCAATTTGGATACTAATCAGTTGATTTTGAGATAAAGAAAAGGAAGCTAATCCTGGGAGGCCCTGATGTTTCAGAGAAAGATTTAAAAGAAGATAAAGTATCAAAAAGTCTGGTCTTGTTGGCTTTGAAAATGAAGCCAATTTGAGTTCTAGACCTTGAAGGAAATTAAATGTGTCAACGACCACATGAACTTGGAAAAGGAACCTGAGCCTCAGAGGAGACCTCATCTCTACCCAACACTTTGATTTCAGTATGGTGAGGACATGAGCAGAAAACACAGCTATTCAGAACCTAGGCTCCTACTCATGGAAACTGTAAGATAATGAATTTGTACTGTTTTTAACCCACTAAGTTTATAATAATTTGATATGCAGCAATAGAAAACTAATGCACATTCTAATTATGCATTGCCAAAAAAGGAAAACACACCTAAAATAGAAAAAAAAATGTAACAGAGTAAGATGACATGTGCAAATATGGAAGAAGAAAGCAAAAACAAAAATTGAAAATGAAGAATCAAAGTGAAGTGGCCAAAAATGTCATGAAGAAGACAAATTGAGTAGAGTGAAAGGTAAATGAAAGGAAGGGAAAAGACCAGACAGGGTCTGGATTTGTTCTGGACTACTCTCACAAAGTAATATAAATAGTTCATGTTCTAGAATGCGCACTTTAAAAATACACTTTTCTGGCCTACTAGATAGACAAATGCTACTTTTATCACTGATTTTTAGAACAATGAGAAAGTCATAGGATGAATGCTGGACCTACACAGACCAGGCAAGAGAAACAGTAGTGAAAATCAGTAGATATTTACGAAGAGGGAAAAAATGATGCACAAAGTGGTGAGATGGATGCTACAGAAAATTTGAATATGCTTAGAATGGGTCATCAAATTTATTGCAGGTTTTTATAATGAAAATGATATATAGTTGGATTTTTATTTTTATTTTTAATTTTTGTATATTTTCATTTAAATTTATTAGTTAGCATACAACATAATATTAATCTCAGGTGTACAATATGCAACACTCATTGCTCATTGCAAGTACCCTCCTTGATCCTCATCATCTATTTCCCCCCCCCCCCCCCCCCCCCCCCCCCCCCCCCCCCC
>NC_064817.1:100468857-100493758 GCF_023721935.1 Panthera uncia
CCACTCACCTCCCTCTGGTAACCATCAGTTTCTTATCTATAGTAAGAGTCTGTTTCTTGGTTTCTTTCTTTCTGTCTGTCTGTCTCTCTCTTTCTCTCTCTCTTAATTTTTTCCTTTTTCTTCTTTCTCTTGTTTCTTAAATTCCACATATGAGTGAAAGAATATGTCATTTGTCTTTCTCTGACTGCCTTATTTCACTTAACATTATACTTTCTAGCTCCAATCATGTCATTACAAATGGCAAGATTTCATTTTCTGTGGCTGAATAATACTCCATTGAATATATATACCACATCTTCTTTATGCATTCATTAATTGATGGACATTTGGGCTGCTTCCATAATTTGGCTATTGTAAATAATGCTACTATAAACATCGGGGTTCATGTATCCCTTTGAATTGGTGTTTTTGTATTCTTTGGGTAAATACGCAGTAGTGTGATTGCTGAATTATAGAGCAGTTTTATTTTTATCTTTTTGAAGAACCTCCACACTGTTTTCCAGAGTGGCTGCACCAGTTTGCCTTCCTACCAACAGCGCAAGATGGTTCTTTTTTCTACACATCCTTGTCAACACCTGTTTCTTGTGTTGCTAATTTTGGTGACCCTGACAGGTACAAGGTGATTTCTTTGTGTGTGTGTGTGTGTGGGGGGGGGTTTGTTTAATGAACATATGCTTTAATTTATCTTGGGGAAATACTTAGGAGTGAAATGGCTGGGTCATGTGGTATGTTTAATATGGTAAGAATAACCAAATTCTTTTTCAAAGTGATTATGCCATCTTGAAATCCTCAGTGCAGTGGATAAGAGTACCAGTTGCTCCATATCCTTCCCAATATTCCTTGTATTTATCTTGGTTAATTGGTGGTGATGGTTTCATAGCCGTATATACATCAAATTTTATCAAAATGTACATATTAAAAGTGATTTTAATATTACAATCAATAAAATGTGATGACTACTCTTTTTTTCTATTAGCAGTGTTCTTTCATCTTTTTTCAAATATAAATGTGCATTTATTGAATTTCTTCAATGTGTATATGGTTTTTTTCTCAGCCTCTATTTTCAATATTTGTTTTAACCTACACCAGATTTTATTTTATTTTATTTTATTTTTCAATATATGAAATTTCTTGTCAAATTGGTTTCCATACAACACCCAGTGTTCATCCCAAAAGGTGCCCTCCTCAATACCCATCACCCACCCTCCCCTCCCTCCCACCCCCCCATCGAACCTCAGTTTGTTCTCAGTTTTTAAGAGTCTCTTATGCTTTGGCCCTCTCCCACTCTAACCTCTTTTTTTTTTTTTTTCCTTCCCCTTCTCCATGGGTTTCTGTTAAGTTTCTCAGTATCCACATAAGAGTGAAAACATATGGTATCTGTCTTTCTCTGTATGGCTTATTTCACTTAGCATCACACTCTCCAGTTCCATCCACGTTGCTACAAAGGGCCATATTTCATTCTTTCTCATTGCCCTGTAGTACTCCATTGTGTATATAAACCACAATTTCTTTATCCATTCATCAGTTGATGGACATTTAGGCTCTTTCCATAATTTGGCTATTGTTGAGAGTGCTGCTATGAACATTGGGGTACAAGTGCCCCTATGCATCTGTACTCCTGTATCCCTTGGGTAAATTCCTAGCAGTGCTATTGCTGGGTCATAGGGTAGATCTATTTTTAATTTTCTGAGGAAACTCCACACTGTTTTCCAGAGTGGCTGCACCAATTTGCATTCCCACCAACAGTGCAAGAGGGTTCCCGTTTCTCCACATCCTGTCCAGCATCTATAGTCTCCTGATTTGTTCATTTTGGCGACTCTGACTGGCATGAGGTGATATCTGAGTGTGGTTTTCATTTGTATTTCCCTGATGAGGAGCAACGTTGAGCATCTTTTCATGTGCCTGTTGGCCATCCGGATGTCTTCTTTAGAGAAGTGTCTATTCATGTTTTCTGCCCATTTCTTCACTGGGTTATTTGTTTTTCAGGTGTGGAGTTTGGTGAGCTCTTTATAGATTTTGGATACTAGCCCTTTGTCCGATATGTCATTTGCAAATATCTTTTCCCATTCTGTGGGTTGCCTTTTAGTTTTGTTGGTTGTTTCCTTTGCTGTGCAGAAGTTTTTTACCTTCATAAAGTCCCAGTAGTTCATTTTTGCTTTCAATTCCCTTGCCTTTGGGGATGTGTCAAGTAAGAAATTGCTATGGCTGAGGTCAGAGAAGTCTTTTCCCGCTTTCTCCTCTAGGGTTTTGATGGTTTCCTGTCTCACGTTCAGGTCCTTTATCCATTTTGAGTTTATTTTTGTGAATGGTGTGAGAAAGTGGTCTAGTTTCAATCTTCTGCACGTTGCTGTCCAGTTCTCCCAGCACCATTTGTTAAAAAGACTGTCTTTTTTCCATTGGATATTCTTTCCCGCTTTGTCAAAGATGAGTTGGCCATACGTTTGTGGGTCTAGTTCTGGGGTTTCTATTCTATTCCATTGGTCTATGTGTCTGTTTTTGTGCCAGTACCATGCTATCTTGATGATGACTGCTTTGTAGTAGAGGCTAGAGTCTGGGATTGTGATGCCTCCTGCTTTGGTCTTCTTCTTCAAAGTTACTTTGGCTATTCAGGGCCTTTTGTGGTTCCATATGTATTTTAGGATTGCTTGTTCTGGTTTCGAGAAGAATGCTGGTGCAATTTTGATTGGGATTGCATTGAATGTGTAGATAGCTTTGGGTAGTATTGACATTTTGACAATGTTTATTCTTCAAGGTGATTTCTTTGTATTTTTGATTTGTATTTTCCTGATTATGAGTGGTATTGAGGTCATTTCATATGTCTGTTGGACATATGGATGTCTTCTTTGGAAAAATGTCTATTCATGTTTTCTGCTCATTTTTTAACTGGATTATTCATTTCTTTGGTGTTGATTTTATATGTTCTTTATATATTATGGATGCTAACTCTTCATTGGGTATGTCATTTGCAACTATCTTCTCACATTCATTAGGTTACCCTTAATTTTATTTCCTTTGCTGGGCAGAAGGTGTATATTTGTTTGTTTGTTTGTTTTGGTTTGGTTTGGGGTTTTTTTGTGTTTTTTTTTTAAATGAAATCCCAATTAGTATATTTTTGCTTTTGTTTCCCTTGCCTCAGGAGACATATCTAAGAAGAATTTGCTATGGCCAATGTCAAAGATGCTACTGGCTGTGTTCTGCTCTAGGATTTTGATGGTTTCTTCTCTCACATTTAGGTCTCTAATCCATTTTGAACCTATTTTTGTGTTTATGTAAAAACATGGTCCAGTTTCATTATTTTGCATGTTGCTGTCCAGTTTTTCCAATACCATTTGTTGAAGAGACTGTCTTGTTTCACCGCATATTCTTTCTTGCTTTTTGAAGATTCATCGAACATATAGATGTGGGCTCATTTCTGGGTTTTCTATTCTGCTCCATTAATCTATGTATCTATTTTTGGGCAAGTACCAAAATATTTTTGATCACTACAGCTTTAGAATATAACTTGAAGTCTGGAATTGTGATTCCTCCAGTTTTGCTTTTCCTTTGAAGATTGCTTTTGCCTATTCAGGATCTTTTCTGGCTCCATACAAATTTTAGAATTCTTTTTTCGAGATCTATAAAAAACGCTGGTGGTATTTTGACAGAGATTGCTTTCAATGTATAGATTGCTTTAAGTAGTATAGACATATTAACAATATTTGTTCCAATCCATAAGCATGGAATGTTTTTCCATTTCTTGGTGTCATCCACAGTTTTATTCATCAGTGTTTTATAGTTTCCAGAGTACAGGATTTTCACCTCTTTGGTTATGTTTATTCATAGGTAATCTTGTTGTTTTTGGTGTAATTGTAAATAAGATTGACTTGTTGATTTCTCTATCTGCTGCTTCATTATTGGCATACAGAATGCAAATTTATGTATGTTGATTTTCTCTCTTGTGACCTTATTGAATTCATGTATCAGTTCCAGCAGATTTTTAGGGGAGTCTTTTTGGATTTTCTATATAGAGTATCCTGTCATCTGCAAATAGTGTTTTTCTTCTCCCTTGATGATTTGGCAGCCTTTTATTTCTTTTTTTGTTGTCTGATTGCTGTGGCTAAGAATCCCAGTACTATGCTAAATAATAATCGTGAGAGTGGACATCCCTGTATTGTTTCTGATCACAGAAGAAAAGCTCTCAGTTTTCCCCATTGAAGATAATATTAGATGTGGCTTTTTACATACGGCCTTTATTTTGTTGAGGTATGTTCCTTCAAAACATACTTTGTTGAGGGTTTTTATCATGAACAAATACTGTACTTTGCCAAATGATTTTTCTTCATCTACTGAAAGGATCATTTGGTTCTTATCCTTTCTTTTATTAATGTGGTGTATCATGTTGGTTGATTTGCAAATATTAAACCACCTTGCATCCCAGTAATAAAGCCTTATTGATTATGATGAATTATTTTTTAAATATATTGTTGAATTCCGTTGTTAGTATTTTATTGAGAAGTTTTGCATCCATGTTCTTCAGGGAAATTTACCTGTAGTTCTCTTTTTTAGAGAAGACTTTATCTGGTTTTGGTGTCAGGGTTGTCTTGTCTTCTTGAATGCTGTCTCTCAAGGATGTGCTTGGAGAAGAGTGAATAATCTCCCTGCTAGGTGCCCCAGTTACTTTTCAGATCTCTGTTTCCATGCTGTCTGCCATGGGACTTTTTGCCTGCCTTCTCTCCACGAACAGTGCAGGGCCCTCTGGGCTCTATATCCACCAAGCCAGTGACCTTTAAAACTCCAGACTTTAAGCCCCAGTTTTCAGGAACTCACAAAATTCAGCGGCTCTCATTTTCCAAGCTTATGGCTTTGGGACAACATTCTCCTTGTGCATTCTCTTGTGTGCTCCTGTCTCTCTCACCCCTCTCTGTGACCTCATCTCCCCCCTCCCAATTACCATATCTTTTTTCTCCCTTAAACCACATCTTCACACTTCATGCCCTCTGGATGTAGCCTTTTCTCTCTGTTTAGTTGTGAAGTTTGTTCTGTTGGTCTTCAGGTCAATTTCTGGGGTATTTAGGATGATTTTATAGTTATCTAGTTGTCTTCATGAGAATATATGAACCAGTGTCTTATTCTATCATCATGTTCCTCACAAGAGTCTCCTAGTCATTTTGTAAGTCTGAGATCCTTTTGCAAAAAGATATACCTAACTGATGGCTACTGCCTACTTACCAGGATTTTGAAGCATCATTTGCCCCAACCTTCCCATTACTGTCCTCTAATTACCCATTGTGATATCTGATACTTAGGTACTTTATTTTTTATTCATTACTAAATACTTGTCTGGAGCACGAAATTATATTATAATATACTCATGGATACCATATTTTAACAAACAGAGTAAAATATCCCTCAGTGACTACTTCTGGGACTGTTTCCCCAGTACCTTACTTAACTTAGAAAGTATATGTGCATTCATTTATATTCTGTTAGGAAAATGAGCTATTTCTGATTATAAAGTGAGGCAGAACATTTTAACCATATCTCTTTAAACTCTTATCACCATTTGCTATGACACATTTATTTAAATTTCTTGAAATTTCCATATACTGGGGACAATGATAATGATCAAAATAGCTTGCTGATTTCAAAATGTAGTGAATGTGTGGACCACAGATAAAGAGCATTAGAATCAATTGTGGATAACTTGTTATAAATATAAGTTTCCATGTCTCAACCTCATGATATTTGACTTTGGATGCAAGAAACTGCATTTAAAACAGGCTCCTTAGGTGATTCTTGTCAAAGAAAAATTTTTGAGAAACCCAGAATTAGAATATTTATGTAATGTTATAAATGAGAAGTAATGTAAATCTTGCACATTTTGGTCACTATTGTAATGAACTTTGAAAAATGTGAAAAATGTTAGTAATTATTAATGTATTAATTATTTTTCTCTATATATCTCAATATTTTCATGTAAATTTTAAGTTCACAGTCTAAGAAGTATTTACTCAACAATATTATGTGCTTGTATGGAAGAACAAGACTGCTGATATGTGATTGACTTTTATAGGATTGGTTATTTTCCTTGACCAGAATTTACACATAAACAGTGTAGAAAAGATTATTGTAAAGATGAGATGATAAGAAGCCTAAGTAAATAGGGTTTATAAATATACTTTTTAAGTAGTTGTAAGAAGATAGATTCCTTTGGCCAACCTGGAGATAGTAGATACATGTTACAGAGTTGTGGATATAAAACAAACACCACTCACTGGTAAAAGAAAGTTATTAATATATTACTATATTTACTGCTAGTTTAAGAATTAGATAAACCAAACTTGCAAGGAGTTGGCTTTTATTGCCATGATCAGGGCTGTTCAGAGTGTTTTAACATATTTATTGAGATAAACCTATCTCACTGAATCTCAGTTTATGATTCATGTCCCAATCAATTAACATTATAGGAATAATTAAACAACTTAAAATCTTTCAAATTTTCTATTCTACAATCTCTAATACACAGCCAATTTCACTTTTATTTTCTTAAATAAATATTTTTGTACCTATGGAAGAATATTCCCTTGTATTCCTTATATTTTTATAGCACTATTAAACATATAGCTGAAGATATCTAATTTGAAGATTTCAGATGGTCTGAAAGAATGCTCCTCTAACAGCAATGAAAATATTTGATAAATAGAAATGTGATTTGGGAGAAAAATACCCACAATTTCTATATATAATGTGTAATTTCTATCATAATTGGAATTACAATAAAACAATATAAAAATAAAAGAGTTGGTGAATGTTATAAGGAAAAGC
This sequence comes from Panthera uncia, assembly GCF_023721935.1. NCBI lineage: Eukaryota > Metazoa > Chordata > Mammalia > Carnivora > Felidae > Panthera > Panthera uncia. The sequence goes on from NC_064817.1 coordinate 100,475,662, forward strand.
ATCTTTATGTGACAATCTGAGACATATATTCAAGGAAATACTGATAGAAATTTGCAAACACTACTGGTTACTTTACTTAGTATTACAAGTTAGTGCTTTATTCTCAGTTAACCAAATATCTTGAATATTAGAGAAATAACAACCAATTCCAAAAATTGAGCCCATAACTTGTTGCACTTAAAATATATTGTTTACCAGTAAAACTAGTACCCATTTGCATAATCAACAGACATTTACTTATGCAACATATGTGATAATTAGAAACAGGAGGAGTAATTAAGATGGCAGAGAAGTAGGGGGATCCTGGGCTTTATTCATCCCTCAAACACGGCTGTATTGAAGTCATATCACTTGGAACACCCAGGAAATCGATCTGCAGACTGGCAGAAGGATATCCACAGTTGGAGGAAGACAGTGTAACAGGCTTTTTTATTTTTAAGTTTTTTTTAATTTTTTTTAACGTTTATTTATTTTTGAGACAGAGAGAGACAGAGCATGAACGGGGGAGGGTCACAGAGAGAGGGAGACACAGAATCTGAAACAGGCTCCAGGCTCTGAGCTGTCAGCACAGAGCCCGACGCGGGGCTCGAACCCACGGACCGTGAGATCATGACCTGAGCCGAAGTCGGACGCTTAACCGACTGAGCCACCCAGGTGCCCCCAGGCTTTTTTAACAAACAAATCAAAGCACACTGAGTTAAGAGTTCAAACACTTCCCACTGCAAGAAAGGAGGAGCTCTACAGATGACTGAACAGTGGGAAAGAGCAGCCAAAATGCAACAGCAGGGTGCACACATATACACCAGAAACACTTCTTGAAGTGCCAGGCCTCAGACAGTGTATGACCTTTTTATTAAATAAAACATTACTCTCAGGTGTGGGAATCATAACAAGCTTTCAAAACACTCAAAAGGCAAAAACTGAGATAAAATGACAAGATGGAGGAATGGAGATCAAGAAGAAATTACAGTCAGAGACTTGCTCAAAACAGATATAAGCAACATATTTGAATGAGAATTTAGAGCAGCAGTCATAAGACTACTAGCTGAGCTTGACAAAAGCAGAGAAGACACCAGAGAAACTCTTGTAGCAGAGATAAAAGACCTAAAAATTAGTCAGGCTAAGATACAAAATGCTATAACTGAGATACAAAACCAACTGGATATACTCACAATGAGGAGTAAAGAAGCAGAGCAGAGAATAGGTGATGTAGAAGATAAAATTATGGCAAATAATGAAGCCAAAAAGAAGAGGGAAAGAAAACTATTAGATCACTAAGGAAGATATAGGGAGCTTAATAATTCCATAAAACAAAACAATATCCATATCGTGGAATCCCAGCAGAAGGTTTATTTTAACAAATTATAGCTGAGAACTTTCCTGAGCTGAAGAAGGGAGCAGGTATTCAAGTCCAACAGACAAAGAGAACTCTTCTCAAAATCAACAAAAGGGCATCAACACCATAACATATCATAGTGAAACTTGCAAAATATAAAGAACTTGCAAAATGCAAAGATAAAGAGAGAATTCTGATAGCATCTATGGACAAAAGAATGTTAACCTACAGAGGTAGAAACATAAGTTAGCAGCAGACCCTGAAACATGACAGGCCAGAAGGGAGTGGCAGGAAATATTCAGTGTTCTGAATAGGAAAAATATGCAGCCAAGAATCCTTTATCCATCCAGGTTGTCATTCAGAATAGAAGGGGAGAAAAAAAGTTTCCCAGACAAACTAAAACTAAAGGAGTTTATTACCACTAAGCCAGCCCTGCAAGAAATTATAAGGGGGACTCTTTAAGAGGAGGAAAAAAAAAAAAAAAAAAACACCAAAGCATCAAAGACTGAAAAGGACCAGAGAACATCACCAGAAACACCAACTCTACAGGTAACACAATGGTACTAAATTTATATATTTCAATAATTATTCTGAATGTAAATGCTCCAATAAAAAGACATAGGGTATCAGAATAGATAAAAGAAATCAAGATTCATCTATATGTTCCCTACAAGAGATTCACTTTAGATCTAAAGACACCTGAAGATTGAAAATGAGAGGATAGAGAACCATCTATCATGCTAATGGTGATCAAAAGAAAGCCAAAGTAGCCATACTTATTTTAGACAAACTAGATTTTAAAACAAAGAGTATAAAAAGAGATGAAAAAAAGCATTATACCATAATTAAAGGGTCTATTCATCAAGAAGTTCTAACAATTGTTAATATTTATGCCCCAACTTGACACACCCAAATATACAAATAAATTCATTAAAAACATAAAGAAAATCATTGATAATAATAACATAATAGTAAGGGACGTTAATACCCCACTTACACCAATGGGCACATCATCTAAGCAGAAAATCAACAAGGAAACAATGGCTTCAAATGACACACAGGACAAGATGGACTTAACAGATATATTCAGAACATTTCATCCTAAAACAACAGAATACACATTTCTTTAGAGTGCACGTGAAACATTCTCCAGAATAGATCACATACTGGGTCACAAATCACCCCTCAACAAGTACAAAAAGATCGAGATTATAACATGCATATTTTCAAATCACAATGTTATGAAACTTGAAGTCAACCCCTAGAAAAATAAATTGGAAAGCCCTCAAATACATGTAGGTTAAAGAACATACTACTAAATAATGAATGGGTTAACCAGGAAATTAAATAAATTTTAAAAATACATGGATGTAAATAAAAATGAAAACAGGACAGTCTAAACCCTTTGGGGTGCAGCTCAGGCAGTCCTAAAAGGAAAGTATATTGCAATTCAGGCCTATCTCAAGAAGCAAGAAAGGTCCCTAAAACAAGCCTAACTTTACACATAAAATAGCTATAAAAGCAGAAAATAAAGCCCAAAGCCAGCAGAAGAAGACACATAATATATATTAGAGCAGAAATAAACGATTTAGAAGCAAACAGCAACAAAATCAACGAATTTAAGAGCTGGTTCTTTGAAAGTATTAACATAATTGATAAAACCCTAGCAAGACTTATTAAAAAGAAAAAAAAGAAAGGACCCAAATACATAAAATCATAAAGGAAAGCAGAGAGATCACAACCAACACCACAGAAATATCATTTTAAGAGAATACTGTGAAAATTATATGCTAACAAACTGGACAATTTGGAAGAAATGGAAAATATCCTAGAAACTCACAAAATACCAAAGCTAAAACAGTATGATAGAAAATTTGAACAGACTCATAACGAGCAAAGAAATGGTATCAGTAACCTACAATCTCCCAACTAACAAGAGTCCTGGGTCAGATGGCTTCCCATGGGAATTCTACCAGACATTTAAAGAAGAGTTAATAGCTATTCATCTCTAATTGTCCCCAAAAAAATAAATGGAAGGAAAACTTCCAAGCTTATTCTATGAATCCAGCATTACTTTGATTCCAAAACCAGACAAAGACCCCACTAAAAAGGAAAATTATAGGCCAACATCCTGATGAATATGGATGCAAAAATTATCATTAAAATAATAGCAAATGGAATTCAACAGTACATTAAAAGAATTATTCTCCATGATCAAGTGAGATTTATTCTTATGCTACAAGGCTGATTCAATATTCACAAATCAATTAACATGATGTACCACATTAATAAAAGAAAACATGAGAGCCATATGATCCTGTCAATAGATCAGAAAAATCATTTGACAAAATACAGCATCCATTATTGATAAAAGCCCTCAACAAAGTATAGAGGGAACATACCTCAACATCATAAAGACCATATGCAAAAGACCAACTGCCATTATAATCCTCATTGGGGAAAACCTGGAAGCCTTTTCCCCTATGGTCAGGAACAAGACAAGGAAGCTCATTCTCACCATTACTATTTAACATAGTCCTGGAAGTCCTAGCCTCAGCAATCATACAACAAAAAGTAATAAATGGCATACAAATTGGCAAGAAAGAAGACAAATTTCAGATGACATGATACTCTATGTAGAAAACCCAAAGGACGACACCAAAAATTGCTAGAATACATGAATTAAGGAAAGTCATAGGATATAAAATCAACATAAAGAAATATGTTGCATTTCTAAACACCAGTAGTGAAGCAGCATGTTGCCTGAGTTGTTAATGTTAGCCATTCTGACAGGTGTCAAGTGGTATCTCATTGTGGTTTTGATTTGTATTTCCCTGATGATGTGTGATGTTGACCATTTCTTCATGTGTCGGTTGGCCATCTGGATGTCTTCTTTGGAGAAGTGTCTATTCATGTCTTTTGCCCATTTCTTCACTGGATTATTTGTTTTTTGGGTGTTGAGTTTGGTAAGTTCTTTATAGATTTTGGATACTAACCCTTTATCTGATATGTCATTTGCAAATATCTTCTCCCATTCTGTCAGTTGCCTTTTGGTTTCGCTGATTGTTTCCTTCACTGTGCAGAAGCTTTCTATTTTGATGAGGTCCCAGTAGTTCATTTTTGCTTTTGTTTCCCTTGCGTCTGGAGACGTGTTGAGTAAGAAGTTGCTGCAGCCAAGCTCAAAGAGGTTTTTGCCTGCTTTCTCCTCAAGGATTTTGATGGCTTCTGGTCTCACATTGAGGTCTTTCATCCATTTTGAGTTTATTTTTGTGTGTGGTGTAAGAAAGTGGCCCAGGTCCATTTTTATGCATGTCACTGTTCAGTTTTCCCAGCACCACTTGCTGAAGAGACTGTCTATTCCATTGGATATTCTTTCCTGCTTTGTCAAAGATTAGTTGGACATATGTGTGTGGCTCCATTTCTTAGTTCTCTATTCTGTTACATTGTGAACTGAGTGTCTGTTCTTGTGCCAGTACCATACTGTCTTGATGATTACAGCTTTGTACTATAGCTTGAAGTAGGGGATTGTGATGCCTCCTGCTTTGATTTTCTTTTACAAGATGGCTTTGCTATTCGGGGTCTTTTCTGGTTCCATACAAATTTTAGGATTATTTGTTCTAGCTCTGTGAAGAATGCTGGTGTTACTTTGATAGGGACTGCATAGAGTGTGTAGATTGCTTTGGATAGTATTGACATTGTAACAATATTTGTTCTTCCGATCCAGGAGCATGGAATCTTTTTTCATTTTTTTTTGTCTTCTTCAAATTATTTCATAAGCTTTATATAGTTTTCAGTGTATAGATTTTTCACCTCTTTGGTTAGATTTATTCCTATGTATTTTATGGATTTTTGTGCAACTGTAAATGGGATCGATTCCTTGATTTCTCTTTCTGTCACTTCATTGTTAGTGTATAGGAATGAACTGATTTCTGTGCATTGATTTTATATCCTGCAACTTTGCTGAATTCATGAATCAATTCTAGTAGTTGTTGATGGAATTTTTTGGATTTTCCATAGAGAGTATCATGTCGTCTGTGAAGAGTGAAAGTTTGACCTCCTCCTGACTGATTTGGATGTTTTTTATTTCTTTGTGTTGTCTGATTGCAGAGGCTAAGACTTCCAATATTATGTTGAAAAACAGTCACGAGAGTGGACATCCCTGTCTTGTTCCTGACCTTACAGGGAAAGTTTTCAGTTTTTCCCCATTGAGGATGATATTAGTGTTGGGTCATTCATATATGGCTTTTATAATCTCGAGGTATGCTCCTTCTATTCCCACTTTCTTGTGGGTTTTTCTCAAGAAAGGATGCTGTATTTTGTCAAATGCTTTCTCTGCATCTATTGAGAGGATCATATGGTTCTTGTCCTTTCTTTTATTGATGTTATGAATCACGTTAATTGTTTTTGCGGATATTGAACCAGTCCTGCATTCAAGGTATAAATCCCACTTGGTTGTGGTGAATAACTTTTTTAATGTATTGTTGGAGCCGGTTGGCTAATATCTTCTTGAGGATTTTTGCATCCACGTTCATCAGGGAAATTGGTCTATAGTTCTCCTTTTTAGTGTAGTCTCTGTGTGGTTTTGGAATCAAGGTAATGCTGGCTTCATAGAATGACTTTGAAAGTTCTCCTTCCATTTCTATTTTTTGGAACAGTTTCAAAAGAATAGGTGTTAACTCTTCCTTAAATGTTTGGTAGAATTCCCCTGGAGAGCCATCTGGCCCTGGACTCTTGTTTCTTGGCAGATTGTTGATTACTAATTCAATTTCCTTACTGGTTATGGGTCTGGTCAAATTTTCTATTTCTTCCTGTTTCAGTTTTGGTAGTGTATGTTTCTAGGAATTTGTTCATTTCTTCCAGATCGCCCATTTTATTGGCATATAATTGCTCATAATATTCTCTTATTATTGTTTTTATTTCTGTCGTGTTGGTTGTGATCTCTCCTCTTTCATTCTGGATTTTATTTGTTTGGGTGCTTTCCTTTTTCTTCTTGATCAAACTGTCTAGTGGTTTATCAATTTTGTAAATTATTTCAAAGAACCAGCTTCTGGTTTCATTGATCTGTTCTACTGTTTTCTTGGTTTCGATAGCATTGATTTCTGCTCTAATCTTTATTATTTCCTGTCTTCTTCTGGTTTTGGGTTTTATTTGCTGTTCTTTTTGCAGATCCTTGAAGCATTAGGTTAGGTTGTGTATCTGAGATCTTTCTTCCTCCTTTAGGAAGGCCTCAATTGCTATATACTTTCCTCTTATGACCGCCTTTGCTGTGTCCCAGAGGTTTTGGGTTGTGGTGTCATCATTTTCATTGACTTCCATATACTTTTTAATTTCTTCTTTAACTTCTTGGTAGCCTATTCATTCTTAAGTAGGATGTTCTTCAGTCTCCAAGTATTTGTTACCTTTCCAAATTTTTTCTTGTGGTTGATTTCGAGTTTCATAGCATTGTTGTCTGAAAATATACACAGTATGATATTGATCTTTTTGTACTTACTAAGGGCTGATTTGTGTCCCAGTATATGTTCTATTCTGGAGAACATTCCCTGTGCACTGGATAAGAATGTATATTCTGCTGCTTTAGGATGAAATGTTCTGAATGTATGTGTTAAGTCCATCTGGTCCAGTGTGTCATTCAAAGGCATTGTTTCCTTGTTGATTTTTTGATTAGATGATCTGTCCATTGCTGTGAGTGGGGTGTTAAGTCTCCTACTATTATGGTATTACCATCGATTAGTTTCTTTATGTTTGTGATTGACTTATATATTTGGGTGTTCTCAAATTGGTGCATAAATGTTTACAATTGTTAGGTCTTCTTGGTGGATAGACCCCTTGATTATGATATAATGCCCTTCTGCATCTCTTGATACAGTGTTGTTTTTTTTTTTTTAAAGTCTAGATTGTCTGATATAAGTATGGCTACTCTGGCTTTCTTTTGTTGACCATTAACATGATAGATGGTTCTCCATTCCCTTATTTTCAATCTGAAGGTGTCCTTAGGTCTAAAGAGGTCTCTTGTAATCAGCATATAGATGGATCTTGTTTTCTTATCCTTTCTGTTACCCTATTTCTTTTGATTGGAGCATTGAGTCCATTGATATTTAGAGTGAGCACTCAAAGATATGAATTTATTGCCATTATGTTACTTGTAGAGTTGGAGTTTCTGGTGATTTTCTCTGGTCTTTTCTAATCTTTGTTGCTTTTGGTATTTATATATATGTATATATTTTTCCATCTTTTCTTCCCTTAGAGAGTCCCCCTTAAAATTTCTTGTAGGATTAGTTTAGTGGTCACAAACTCCTGTAATTTTCGTGTGTGTAACTTTTTATCTCTCCTTCTATCTTGAATGGCAGCCTTGCTGGATAAAGAATTCTTGGCTGCATATTTTTCCAATTCAGCACATTGAATATATCCTGTCACTCCTTTCTGGTGTGCCAAGTTTCTATGGATAGGTCTCCTGCAAACCTGATTTGTCTTCCCTTGTAGGTTAGGGACTTTTTTGCCTTGCTGCTTTCATGATTCTCTCCTTGTCTGAGTATTTTGTGAATTTCACTATGATATGCCTTGTTGATCGTCGGTTTTTGTTGAATCTAATGGGGGTCCTCTGTGCTTCCTGGATTTTGATGTCTGTATCTTTCCCCAGGTTAGGTAAGTTTTCCACTATGATCTGCTCACATAACCCTTCTACCCCTATTTCTCTCTCTTCCTCTTCTGGGACCCCTATGATTCTGATGTTGTTCCTTTTTAATGAGTCACTGATTTCTCTAGTTTTTAAATCATGCTCTTTTGCCTAATCTCCCTCTTTTTTTCTTCTTCATTATTCTCTATAAGTTTGTTCTCTATATCGCTAATTCTCTTTTCTGCCTCATCCATCCTTGCTGCCGCTGCATCCATCCATGATTGCAGCTCAGTTATAGGATTTTTAATTTCATTCTGGCTATTTCGTACTTCTTTTATCTCTGCATAAAGGGATTCTAACCTATTTTTTACTTCATCTAGTATTCTTATATCGTCATTCTAAATTCTGGTTCAGACATCTTGCTTGTATCTGTGTTGGTTAACTCCATGGCTGTTGTTTCTTTGTGCTCTTTCTTTTGGGGTGAATTCCTTCATTTTGTCATTTGAAGGGAGAAAGGAATTAATGAGATAGAAAAACTGAAATTAAAAAATAAATTTAAAAAATATTAAAATTAAAAAAGTAAACACACATACACACAAATTGAATAGATGATGCTAGATCCTAGGTGTGTTCTGGTCTGGGTGTTGAAAGTGGTTTGATAGATTAGAGAAAAAAAATTAGGGGAGAGAATAGAAGAGGAAATCATTTGAGAATTTGAAAAAATAAATACACTGAAGTAGACTAAAATGAGATGATGGGGGTAACATAGAATTTGAAAAAAATATACACAAAGTTAAAGAATATAATAGAAAAAAATAAAGAGAAATGTTTTTAATAAAAATTAAAAATAAATATGAATTTGTATTGATCTGTATTCAAGGAAAAAGAAAAGAAATGGAAAAGATAAAAAAGAATAAAAAGAAAGAATAAAATCTTTTGCAAATTTGAAAAAGTGGATACACTGTAGTAGACTAAAATAAAATGATGGAAGTAAAATAGAATTTGAAAAAATTTACAAAAGAACAAAAAATATAGCAAAAAAATAAATAAAAATATTTGTAATAAAAATTGAAAGTAAAAACGAAGTTTTTCTTTTTTTTGAATTCAAGAAAAAGAAAAGAAACAAAAAAGAGAAAAAAGAAAAAAATAAAAAGGAAATTGAAAATTTAAAATGGTGAATACACTGAAGTAGACTAAAATAAAATGATGCAAGTACGATAGAATTTGAAGCAATTTACAAAAAAGTAAAAAAATATAGTAATAAATATTAAAGAAAAATATATGTAATAAAAATTGAAAATAAAAATGAATTTTTTCTCTTTCTGTATTAAAGAAAAAGAAGTGTAAAAGAGAAAAAGAAAAAAGGAAAGAAAGAAAGAAAGGAATGAAGCAAATTGAATAGATGGGCCTGCTAACAGATTGAAGTAGGACTGACATTAATTCGTTTTCCCCTAGAAGTCAGTCTATGTAGAGCTTTAGAATCCATAAACTAAGCCGGCAGTAAGACTTGTGTTCTCGAGAGCAGTTGGCCCATTTGGGCAGGGCTCAGTGTAACGGCTCCATTCTCCACTAGATGGTGATGCTAGCCTACTGGGATGGATTGTTGTGGAGCTCATAGGTGCTTATGTGCATGCGCGGGAGCGGTGAAAATGGTGCCACCCAGTAACCCGGTCTTTTCTCCAGGATCAGCAATAGTGCACCTGTCCTCTGTCTTAAGCTTTTGTCCACTCCGTGCTTTTTCACTCTCCGTGACCAGGCCCCAGGCAGTACCTCTCTCCCAAGTTTTGTCTCAGATGGGGCTGTTTTCCCCAGCCCTTTACTTCTGAAGGACTGTGGCTTTGACCTGTTCTGCCCCTCTGCAGGAGGGTCTCACCAAGCAATGGCCAAATGAGTAATGGATGAACGCTGGCTGCACCCAGGAACTCTTGCTGGACCCTGCTGCTGGTGCCCCGAGACTGCAGCCAGGTGCCAGCCCACCCCAGGAAAAGTTCACGAGACAGTGTAGCAGCAGTATTTCAGGGATTATGGAAAATCACAACACACATCTGGTACCAGGCTTCACCCTTAACCTTATTCCAGCACCAGCAAAATGTGGCTGTTTTCTGGGGTCTGCTGGGACCAGGGGGCTTCAACAGTCTCTACCAAATGTCCTTCCAACAGTGGAACCACTTTTCCCCATGTGGTTCTAGAACCTCCTGGAACCCATTCACTTCCTGGGGATTCACCCTTCCCACCAGAGCACCGCCAGGTATCGAGGTGTGGAGTTGCAGCCTTTGTGCTCCCCTTGTTTACAGTCTTAATGGAATTTAAACTCTCACCTTTCTCCCTTTTTAGTTTAGTCCCTGAAGTATTTCTAATTTTCCTTTTTCTCTCCAGCTGCTTTTGGGGAGGGGTGCTTTTCCCGTATTCTCCCCACCTCCCCAGGCTCCGTCCTTTCTCCTCCCACAAAAGCATTTCCCTACCCTCAGGGGCTTCTTGCTCCCCAAATTCCCCTCTCTGTGCCCCATACCTGATGAATTCTGTGGTTCAGGTCGTGCAGATTGTTGTGTTAATCCTCCAAACAGTTTTCTAGGTGTTTAGAATGGTTTAGTGTTGGTCTGGCTGTATTTCATGGACACGAGACACACAAAAAACTTCCATGCTGTTCTGCCATCTTGGCTACTCATAGTCTTTGTTTTAAAGTCTATTTTGTATAATACAAGTGTTGCTATTCCAGCATTTTTTTGACATCCGTTTGCATGATACATGTTTCTCCATTTCCTCACTTTCAGTCTGCAGGTATCTTTAGATATAAAATGAGTCTCTTGTATGCCACATATAGATATTTTTATCCATTCTGTCACCTTATGTCTTTTGATTGGAGTGTTTAGTCCATGTAAATTCAAAGTAATTATTGATTGATATGTATTTATTGTCATTTCATTGTTTCTTTGGTGGTCGTTTCTGAAGATTTTTTCTGATTTCTTCTTTTCTTTCACTCTTTCATGGTAGGCTGCTTTTCTTTAGTGATATATTTGGATTTTTTCTCTTTAATGTTACATACTTATTGGTGTTTTTTTTTTGTTTATGGTTATCCATTAGTTTGTATATAACCTCTTCTGCATATATAGCAATCTATAGTAATTTGGTGGTCGTTTAAGTTTGAACCTGTTCTTTACTCTTCTCCTCACCACATTTTAGGCATATGTTGCTATATTTTGCATCCTTTTATTTTGTGAGTTACTTGACTGACCTTTTACAGAAATAAAAATGCTTTTGTGTCTCCTATCTTTATGTTTTCACTTTTGGTTTCTCTTTTACATTCAAAGTGTTCCCTTTAATATTTTTGGCAGGGCTGCTTTCGTGGCCAGAAACTCTTTTAGTTTTTGTTTGTTTGTTTGTTTTTGTTTTGTTTTGTTTTGTTTTGTTTTTGGCCTGGTAAACTTTTTATCTCTTCTTCTATTCTGAATGATAGCCCTGCTCGATAGAGTATTCTTGGCTGCAATTTTTTCCCATTCAGCACTTTGAATATATCATGCCACTCTTTTCTGGCTTGGAATAGCTTTATGAGTTTTCCCTTGAATGCTACCATCTTCTTCTGTTTTGCTACTTTAATTTTTTTTCTTTATCACTATATTTTTCTAATTTAATTACAATGTGTTGTGATGTGGATCTGCTTTTGTTGATTTTGGTGGGAGTTCTCTGTGTCTCCTGGATTTGGATATTTGTTTCCTTCTCCAGACTAGGGGAATTTTAAGTTATTACTTCTCCAAATAAATTTTCCGCCCTCTTTTTTCTCTCTTCTTCATCTGGGACTTTTATTATATAAAATTTATCAGGTTTGATGCAGTCACTGATTTTCCTAAGTCTATTCTCATCTTGCATTATTTTTCCTCTCTTTTGTTGAGCTTTATTACTTTCCATTACTGTTTCTTCAAGGTCATTAACTCATTCCTCTGCTTTCTCCAGCCTGTTAATTCCATCAGGCATGTTTTTCATTTTTGTTTATTAGCCCTTTATTTCTGCTATGTTATTACTTACCTTTGTGTTAAGGGTCTCTTATTTTCCACTCTTTTCTCAGGTTCAGTGGGTATCTTTATGATCACTACTTTAAATTCTCTATCAGGCACATTACTTATTTCTGTTTTGCCTAGAGCTGTGGCCATGCCCTTGTCTTGTTCTTTGATTTGGGATAAATTTATCTGTCTTCTCATTTTGTCTCAGTCTCTGTACCTGTTTCTGTGTGTTAGAAAAAGCAACTATATATACTGTTCTTGAGTTTATGGCCTTTAAAGAAGTCCTGATGTGCCCTGCTGTGTGGTATCCCCTGTTTCCCAGGGCCTGGCACTTCTGGGAGCGTCTCTAATATGTGTTGCATGTGCTCTGTTATTTTGTCATGGCCACTTTATCTTCAGGTAAGCCATCTACAGAGGCTGTCTTTGCTTGTTGTGGGCAGTTTTTGGTCCCTTGCCTCAGTTTGATGCATTTTAACTAGGTGTAGTCTCTTCAATTTGTGAAATGAGACATTTTGCCACTTCTCCTCCAACTAAGGCTTTACAATACTGCAGCAAGAGACACAGTGTGAGCAGGGTTTTGGGCCTCTCTTCTGGTTGATGGGGCCCACTGTGTTGTGACTGACACAGGCATGACTGAGAGGAACGTATCCACTGGGATGTGGGAGGCATTGCTTCATGTAAGCAAGTTAAGTAACTAGTGTCTGTGCTGAGCTACTTCCCACAGGAAGCCCTGTGCTTATTCTGGGGAGGGGGGCAGAGGAGGGAAATGGCACTGGCTAGTTCCTTTGTGAAAGATTCCTACTTCCTATCTAACAAAATATTTTTCTGCCATTATAATATTGCAAAAGTAAATGAAGGAAAAAATAAAACAAAATGCCTTTGTCTCAAGAAAGCCTTGTTTTATATAGTACAGAAAAATGAGATCCTGGTTATTTCTCAACAGTTCTTGAATTAAAGCAATATGTGACTTTCACCCTGGAAAGCCAGGCTTGGAAAACACTTTCTCATAGTTTTAAATCCAATTAGGTCAGAAAGCCTTAGGAAGAAAAGAGTGAATATGAAAACCAAGCAAAATTAATAGATATGGTCATTATCCCCCTTTTAGAGAGAAATTGGGTGAAATATCTGCACTAGCAGAGAGGTAAACCTGGCTTTGGGCTTTAAAAAAGGATGACTAAGATAAAAGAAGGTGCAGAACACAAGTGGTATGAATTGATGCCAAGATGACTTATCTACCCTCTTTTCTGATCCATCATGGAGTTTTCTGAACAATCATACAAATGTCTAACCTGATTACTACACAGTCAACACACATGTTCCTATACAAAGACAGTTTGTATTTGGTTTCTATTTGTTTTGTATTTGGCATACTGCTAGTTAATTTTATTCATTTTTTTTTTTGGAACTTCATCTTTTTTCTTCAACTTGACTGCAAGGATCATGCATTTGTTTTCTTTGGCAGCCCTCACATATACTATCTAGCACAACATTCTGTGCACATACTAGAAGCTCGAGATGTGTTTGAAGACTACCTCAATATAATAGTGAAAGGCAGTTGTAAACTCTTTTGCATTTTGTTCAGCTGCCAAAATGTATGGCCTAATGCTAAATGGCATGTTTTGTATTAATAAAGTTGCACCCTTGTCAGCAAGTACTTCAAATGAAAACTTTCTCTTCCCACAACAGGATTGTCAGGGAGATTAATTTATGTTGTCTGATTGCCTCCTGATGGTAACTGAAGGAAGTATTGTAATTTCTGTCTGTACTAATGTTATGGAATTTATGGGGGATTTTCACCTTACTATGTAGGTTCATATAGCTATCTCATTTTAAGAAAATGCTTCTTCAGACATAATAATAAACGGTTATTTAGGGACTTTTTGATAACTACTTCATCCAAAACAGGGCCCCATTGCTTTGGAGCTGAAGGGCAAATCTAGAGCTATGTGCAGGTCTTGGATAAAATACCTTGAGTACCTAATTTTAGAAGATTTTAACATTTGCTCTGGTTGTATATTATTAGTATTGTTGTTCCATATAGCATATGAGATTGAACATATAATGAGATAGGTGTCTTGAAGGGAATAAAAACTTCCTTAAAGAAAGAAGTTTTGCATTGATAATATTGTATAAATAAAAGTGCATTGAAAAGCTCTTTGATAAGGGGGAATAAAAGAACTATTGCTTCAAATCATAAATATAATTCCTTTCTGGAGGTTTTAATTCAAATATATTTTATTATTTTATTTATTTATTTTGCCGAGATTTTTTATTTTTTAAATATAATTTATTGTCAAATTGGCTAACATACAGTGTGTACAGTGTGCGCTTGGTTTTGGGGGTAGATTCCCGTGATTCATCGCTTACATACAACACCCAGTGCTCTGCCCAACAAGTGCCTTTCTCAATGGCCATCACCCATTTTTGCCTCCCCCTCATCAACCTTCAGTTTGTTTTCTGTATTTAATAGTCTCTTATGGTTTGCCTCCCTCTTTGTTTGTAACTATTTTTCCCCTTCCCTTCCCCCCATGATCTTCTGTTAAGTTTCTAAAGTTCTACATACGAGCGAAAACATATATCTGTCTTTCTCTGACTGACTTATTTCACTTAGCATAATACCCTCCAGTTTGATCTATGTTGCTGCAAATGGCAGGATTTCATTCTTTCTCATTGCCAAGTAGTATTCTTGCCCCAATGTTTATAGTGGCGCTTTCAACAATAGCCAAATTACGGAAAGTGCCTAAAATATATTTTAAAGACAAACTCAAAATTTAACTTTTGTAGTAAAAAGAAGATATAATATGCATGCTACCCTGGGTCTGTAGTGAGTAAAAATTGTTTCGGTGGAATTCTGAACATGGAAATATTTCTCAGGTAATTGAAATACAGTATTATGTAGAGAAATACAAATATTCTTAAGCAGATAAAGCTTTCCAAGACCTTCTCAACAGTACCATCTGAACTCAAAGCTGGTTAATCAGGTGTAAGAATAAGTTAGGATCCAAACAGTCATTGCACTGTCTCTTCATGTCAAATGGCAAATCATGGAAAATACATCAAAGCATGAATCCATGACTTTAAAATCTTAACCATGGCATTGGTTATTTTTCAAGTTCAAAGTAAATTGCAAGTCTATGAACAATCTGTAGGAACACTGAATCCTAACTGATTTTGAGCCTGAAGGAAGATATAAAATGGATTGGCACTGTATTCTACACCTAATGAGCTTATTTGTCGGAGCCTTTCTAGTATTTTTAGTTTTCTTCATAAGTACAGACAAAATAAGCCATGAATGAGGAAATATAGTCAATGTACCTATGCCATAAATGCCCTACACTTCTCATATTGGAATTTTCACTAAATAGGACAATAAAAATAACAATAACCACACACCACCCGAAGCAACAGGACAACAATAATGGCTCATATTTTTTAAACATTTACTGTGTATTCAAGTTGGTATGCCAAGCAATTTGTATGCATTAACTTCATAATTTCATAAGATACTCTTAAATTGCCTTTTGTATCATATAATATTTTTAAAAACCCCAAAGAGCTTATTATTATTATCCCAAAGGTACAGATAAGAAAGTTCCTAGGCCTAAACCATTTAATTGTTAATGAGAGAACCAGAATATAACACAGGGCCAGTTAAAATAAGCTTTGGCTAAGTGGCCTATGAAGTACCATAATTTTCTGAATTGTTTGGATGGAAAAGACTTTGGTAACTCCATTCAGTGGCTTGGCATCATGAGTGTTATCCCAACTACCTTTATGGTGATTGTCTCTTTACCAGTTATGGATGTATATTGGTGTATTATGTCTCAAATCTATTCAAATCTCTATAGCATGTTTACTATTATTATATTATTATCCTGTATATAGTTGAATTTCACAAATTGTTCATAAATTTCTTTCCTCAGAGAGTTTAAGGAAATGAGCAATCAAGAAGAAAGCTGTACTAATTAGCTCAGAGCCTGTCTGTCTGATGGGGGCTATCAACAAGGAAAATTAGAAACAAGCAATCAATGAAAGGACTTCTGTCTCAAGAATACACTGAAAGTAAGTGACAAGATTTTAAAAATTTAAACCTAACAACCAACACTCAAAAACCTCTATGGATTTCAAAGAAATATGCATTCAGAATTCTACATAAATCATAAATGTTTGTAAAACCATTAACTATGTCTTTATATATATTATTATTACATAAATATGGATATATATTTTATATATGTATAAAGATAAAAAGATGATAGATAGATAGATAGATAGATTTACGTTTAAACTAACTGCATTGACCAAAGGAAAAAGAGTTTGAAAGATCCAGTTAGCAAAGACTCTAAAATAATGAACACAAACCTACTTTTGCTCTAATTCAGTGCTGTTATAAAGCAATGCATAAGGATAAAACTCTTTTTGAAAGCATGACAGCTCAGATGATTAGGGAAGATGGCAGCATAGGAGGACGCTGGGCTCACCATGCGTCCTGCTGATCACTTAGATTCCACCTACACCTGCCTAAATAACCCAGAAAACCTCCAGAGGATTAGCAGAACGGAGTCTCCGGAGCCAAGTGCAGACGAGAGGCCCACGGAAGAGGGTAGGAAGGCCTGCAAGGCTGTGCACGCTCCACAGACTGGCGGGAGGGAGCAGGGGCAGAGGGGCAGCCTGCTGGCCAAGCAGAGCCCCCAAGTCTGACTGGCAAAAGCGGAAGGGCCAGATGGAGTGTGTTCCCACAGCAAGCGGGACTTAGAATCTGGGAAGTCATAAGTTAACAGCTCTGCTTGGAAAGCCGGAAGGCTGGAGGACAACAGGAGGAAGAGTTGTTGAGCCCTGGGACGACAGAGCTCAGCTTGGCGGGGAACAAAGGCGCTCTCTAGGGCCATCTCCCTCGCCCATCTCCCAGCCAAAATCCCAAAGGGAACCAGTTCCTGCCAGGCAACTTGCTTGCTCCGCGCAAACCTCCAACGCTGTGCTTCTGTGGAGCCACCACTCCGGCAGCAGGTCTGACTCCCTCCCGCTGCCACAGGGCTCCTCCTGAAGTGGATCATGAAGGAGAAGCAAGCTAAGCCTGCCCCTCTTGCTCCCGTGCACCTTACCTACCCACCCCAGCTAATACTCCAGATCCCCAGCAACACAAGCCTAGCAGTGTGCAAGTAGCCCAGACGGGCCACGCCATCCCACAGTGAATCCCGCCCCTAGGAGAGGGGAAGAGAAGGCACACACCAGTCTCACTGTGGCCCAAGTGGTGGGCTGGGGGCAGACATCAGGTCTGACTGCGGCCCCGCCCACCAACTCCAGTTATACACCACAGCACAGGGGAAGTGCCCTGCAGGTCTGCACCACTCCAAGGACTATCCAAAATGACCAAACAGAAGAATCTCCAGGAAATCACAACAGCTAATGAACTGATCAAAAAGGATTTAAATAATATAATAGAAAGTGAATTTAGAATAGTAGTCATAAAATTAATCCCTGGGCTTGAAAACAGTATAGAGGACAGCAGAGAATCTCTTGCTACAGAGATCAAGGGACTAAGGAACAGTCAGGAGGAGCTGAAAAACACTTTAAACGAGATGCAAAATAAAATGGAAATGACCACGGCTCAGATTGAAGAGGCAGAGGAGAGAATAGGTGAACTAGAAGATAAAATTATGGAAAAAGAGGAAGCTGAGAAAAAGATAAAAAAATCCAGGAGTATGAGGGGAAAATTAGAGAACTAAGTGATACACTAAAAAGAAAAAATATACGCATAATTGGTATCACAGAGGAGGAAGAGAGGGAAAGGTGCTGAAGGGGTACTTGAAGAAATAATAGCTGAGAACTTCCCTGAACTGGGGAAGGAAAAAGGCACTGAAATCCAAGAGGCACAGAGAACTCCCTTCAGACGTAACTTGAATCGATCTTCTGCACGACATATCATAGTGAAACTGGCAAAATACAAGGATAAAGAGAAAATTCTGAAAGCAGCAAGGGATAAACGTGCCCTAACTAATAAAGGGAGACCTATAAGACTCGTGACTGATCCCTCTTCTGAAACTTGGCAGGCCAGAAAGACATGGCAGGAGATCTTCAATGTGATGAACAGAAAAATATGCAGCCAAGAATCCTTTATCCAGCAAGTCTGTCATTTAGAATAGAAGGAGAGAT